>NC_136738.1:33175100-33305100 GCF_936440315.1 Barbus barbus | reverse complement strand
TGAGTAACTGAATCACTGACTCACTTGATTCATTTAAACGGCTGATTAATTCTAAAACAGAGCAAATGACTGTCTGTGGCTGCGTTCCACTCCACTTTTAGACACGCACTCGCAAACTTCCCTAAGCACTTCCCCTCGGGGGAATCCCACTGCCATTTTGAAGTGCGTTCCGCTTCGCGAATGGAAGTTTATATGGACAGACCCTCAACCCCTCGATTTTGACCGAGGGAGCGAGTCTGCTTCATATGCTTCAGGCCGCTCCGTAGACCACAATGCAACACGATTGTAACGTCATCGCAGATCGTGTTTAATTTATCCCCACCCCAAACAACCCTATAATGTATAAATGCTTTTTTTAAAACATTTATAACAGTCCAAGCATACATATATACGTACAGAATGCTGCACCAAACTAATTGGTAAGGGGGAAAATGTAAAGAATAAACCAACTGTACAGCGGAATCGCAGTGATCAAGGGCTTAGGACGTTCCAGTTCAGCCCGATGCAAGGGTTTTGCCAGAAGTGGGCACTCATGCAACATAATAATCAATGATAAAATCAAAATGAGACGGAGGGAAGTTTGCGAGTGAAGGGCATAAAACATGATTTGGAACGCAGCCCGTGACAGCAAGAGGCTCACTCGATTCACTCAAATGTAGATTCATTCATTAACGAATCAGAGACTCAGTTCTGCTGTGCGTTTGATTGGAACTATTTTCATTTGAGAAATTGAGCCAAACAGATGATATTGTATCTAAAATGTAACAATATGAGCTTCATGTTTACTGAACTGTTGTATAAATCAGTGGTGCAGATATAGTGAAAAGCAGCACTGTTGCTGGAGTGATATTGCTAAACTATATCATAGGATATAAATATAAGGGTCATTTTTTGCCTCGTATCTTGAATTATACAGCTGCATTAATGGCCTTAATCATTTTAACGTTATCTTTTCCAAAATTAATCACACCAATTTAACGTGTTAAATTGACAGCCCAGTCATTTATTTTCTCAAAGTAAACCGGATGGTTGTGTTAATAACCGCGTGAACGCTTCATATCTGAGACGCTGCCAGACTCGTTCAAGCGCATCATGACGACTTTAACAGCAGGACACGGCTTTAAAAAATACATTTAACAATCTGCTGTTTTTGCTCTTTGTCATAATTAGCTAAATTAATGAAATGCAGCAGATGTCTTAGTTTCATTTAGAGGTTTAATGTGACACAGGTAATTAAACGCCGGCGAGTTATTTGTTTAAAAAAAGATTCGCTCGTTTGGAGTCTGACAGTTAAATAGTGCGTTTGATGACCGGATCTCATGAGTTAGTTAGTGGAACTAGTATCTGGTCAGTCTCTCAGAGAACTTCCCAGATCACATTGATTGATTTCACTGCACAATCTGACCTGCAAACCACAGAGAAGGTCAGCAGGGCTTCATTTTATGCTAAATTTAATCCATCAGTGTTTTCTTTTGATTTTCAGGTGGAATATTATTTACACTTTCCATAAGATTGACCCACAAGTCACCCGAAACCTCATTAATTTACCCTGTTAGTATTAGTCTTATCACCATCATTCCCAGGATGCACTTGTGCTCAATGGCCCCAGCGTAAATTGTAATTCTCAGTTATTTACAGTCAAACAGGCTCAAAATGTGATATGAGTGATGAAATGTCAGCGCTGCAGTGAGCTTCAGATGCTCATCCACACTCACAAGCTTGCCTTAAGTGTGAACTGTTTGAAATAGAGTTTGTTTGCTGAAACTCTCCCTCAATTGCCGTCTGCTTGCGTGTGTGTGTGTGTGTGAGAGGACTAAATTATAGCCTGTGTGTTGCCAGGCTGCAAATAGAAAGGCAATAATTATCCCAAGCATCCCCATGTAAATCATGTGAAATCAGGGATTCAAATGAGGTGAGATTTCCTGGAAGAAAGAGAAATGAGAGCGAGCCAGACTCACAGAGGAGAGACAGCGGCTGCTTCTGTTGCATGGGTTTGTGGGAATGTGCATGCATTGATCTCTCACTCGTATTTGCTCTGATTGATCATGTTTTGGATGTTTTCAGTGTGAATTCGATGAACAGATCACATGGTGCCGTGACCCGGACACATCCAAAGCATGACTGCACCCACCACCAATCAGATTCATGAAATAATCATCTTCTGTTTCTTTAACAGATTGCTTTTTTTTAGGAGTAACCTTCAGAATGACCATTATACTGAAGAGTTATTTTTTTTATTTTTACTCTTTCCTCTTTAGGGATGAATCTCGCACTTGGATTTCAACCCAAAACCAAAAGAGAAAATATGCAGACGTTATAATTAGCTTAAATGCATTCGAGCTTATAGAACCATTAGTATTATTGTAGCATTTATTGTCATGATAATTAAGCACATTTCCTCTCCCAACTAACGTTATTCTCAATAATAGGCGTTTATTAAAGGCAGTAGTCATACCATAATGTATAAATATCACACAATTTAAATTCCAGTCGCACTTATTTCTATAGCGCTTTATCCAGTACAGATCATTTCAGAGCAGTTTCACAGCAATAAACAGGAAAATAACAGAGTCAGTGATGCAAACTTCATTAGATATGAGACGCGTTCAGATTCAGATGTACAGCAGCTCTACAGAAGACAACCGAGTCATTGTTCAGGGCTGCGTTTCCCAAAAGCATCGCAGGCTTGAGTTCATCGTAGAGCTACTGAAACCCGTGGAGCTACGATCATCTTAGGCTTACGATGGTTTTGGGAAATGCAGCCCTGATCCGTGATGATTCAGTTCAGGTCATTTTTCTTTGTGCATGTTTCTCAGATTTGTTTGTGAAATGTGAGATTCACTCCTCGCGGCTCGATCTGACGCTCGCGGCACGGACTGAACGTTTACAGATGCTCTTATTTGGCCCTGTATTTTGTTGTTTTTCTTCATTTTTTGTTTTTGTTTCTCTCCTAACACCGCTTGTCTGTCAAGTTGGCCGACTCCAGCGACGAGGTAAAATCCAACATCTGACACTGACACCATTATGATGTACATCAGTGAGAACCTGTAGAATATCTGAACTCTAATGGCTGTGTTTGATCTGCGCTCTGGTGGTTGTTGATGCGCGGCAGGGCTTCCTGATGGACGTGGAGGTTGGTTCAGTAGAGATAGACGTCATGTTCTGCTGTAGTTCAATTTTAAAACTTCATTTTTGATTAGTAATATGCATTGCTAAGAACTTCATTTGAACAACTTTAAAGGAGATTTTCTCAATATTTAGATTTTTTTGCTCCCTCAGATTCCAGATTTCCAGAATATTCAGCCATTA
Source organism: Barbus barbus (assembly GCF_936440315.1). NCBI lineage: Eukaryota > Metazoa > Chordata > Actinopteri > Cypriniformes > Cyprinidae > Barbus > Barbus barbus. Next base: position 33,301,791 of record NC_136738.1, on the reverse strand, counting down.
TGGTCCTATCCTAACAAACCATACATCAATGGAAAGCAGATTTATTCAGCTTTCAGATGATGTAGAAATCTCAATTTCACAAAATTGACCCTTACGACTGATTTTGTGCTCCAGGGTCATATATAGTTGGTCATGGTGAACACAAGCAAAGCCTCAAAGCGTTTGGGTCCTCATGAAGTGGTTTTCAGGGCTGATGGACGTCACAGACGCTCCAGGTTGATCTGAATCCAGAACATGTTTTGTCTCTGAGATCTGAACCGACATTCACTGATTTGCAAGCAGCTTTGCAATCTCACCAAGAGCGTTTGCTCAGAGGATCCTCTGACTCTCAAATGTGTTTTTTCAGCTGGACTGATGTGAAATCTGATGTGTTGTGTTGGATGTGTTCAGGCCGCCATGCTGGCGCCGCTGGAGGACGAGACGGGACGCTCGGGAGGGATGGACGACAGGAAAGTGGTTCCGGATTTTCCGCCCCCTGCTGGACGGGAGGTTCTGCTGCGCACCTGTGTGCCGCGGCCCGCACCGTACTCCAAAGCCCTGCCGCAGCGGCTCTTCTGCGTGCTGATGCGGGACGAGTTCAGGCTCGCCGGCGCCTTCTCCTCCGACACCTGCTTCTTCTGAGCGGAGCGCCGGAGAAACAGGACGGAATCAGGCCGCTGGTGCAGCGGTCTCCTGCGGGACTCTTGTTCTTGGAGTTAAAAAGAGTCATTCTAAAACACTTAGTGCAAAAAACCCTTAACATGGCTTAATGCATTAAGTGTTTTTAAAAGACCAAACGCATTAATAAAGCAGACAAGCAGATGAGCCCATAATAAGAATGCAACGCGGTTAAACGTTTTCCTCCCATTGAAAACAGTTAAAAGGAAAACGCTTAACGTGGCTTAATTGCATTAAGACTTGGCTAGCAAAACAATTGCGATCGCGATTAATTGCATTCAAAATAAATTTGTTTACGTGTGTGTGTACTGTTAATATATATGTATATGTAAACAAATATTTGTAAGTGTATATATATATATATATATATATATATATATATATATATATATATATATATATATATATATATATATATATATATATATATATATATATATATACTTGTGTATATATATACTTGTGTATATATATACTTGTGTATATATATACTTGTATATAATGTATATTATATATAAATATTTTATATATAACTCATATGCATAATCAGTATACACAGTACACACACAGTATGGAAACAAACTTTTATTTTGAATGCGATTAATTGTTTTGCAGCCCTAGTTAAGACCAAACTCAATAAACACATTAATGAATCATACTATATTATACAGATAAGCAGAGCCCGTAATAAAACAGTTTTAATGCATCCACATTGGTGTTTTCCTTATAACGATGGGAGGACAGCACTAAACCAGTTGCATTCGTATACTGGACTCATCTGCTCGTCTGAATATAGTATGATTTATTAACACATTTACACAGTTTGGTCTTTTAAAAGCACAGTCTTAAAGCATTAAGCCAGAGTTAAGTGTTCTAGAATGTCCCGTTAAAACGCTTCACATGTATTTGTGGGAAATGGTTTCTGGATCAGCACTCCGAGGGTCTCATCAGCTCTAAAATGGTTTTATATCTGTTGGGTTTCACACATGCTAATAATATCTGTTCCCCTACTGTGTGCTTGATGAGAGCAGCTCTAGATTGAGTTCACAACGCTTTGCCTTAGGAAACATCACAACACACACACTCACTCACTCACTCACTGACTCACTGACTCACACACACACACACACTCACTGACTTGCACACACACACACACACACACTCACTGACTTGCACACACACACACACACACTCACTGACTCACACACACTCACTGACTTGCACACACACACGTTAGAGAGTAAAGTCCAGATCGATGTTCAGCATCATGTTATCGGTCTGTGTTGTGATCAGACAGTATATTGCTCTGATCGTCTCATCAGATGTGCTTCTGCTCGAGCGTCAGGTTCATTAATGTAGGCCTGTGTTGTCAGTCTGTAGAATGAAGTGCTGTTAATTATCTGTGTCGATCTCATGCGTCTGACCAGGATCTAAATGTCAAACCAATGTAAGAATTTCCAATTCAGACTTAAAAATAAAATGTCTGAGCATAATTAGGCTCTCCAGCCAAACTTGTTATTGTCGTTGTTCTCGTTTCATGATCATTGCCTCATTGGTGCTTTGTGCCGCTCGCGGTGCTTTAATTGCATTAAGGGCTTTAAACGACACTGACGTTAATACACGGGACGTTAGTTTGAGAAACTTCTGCTCCAGATCAGATCAGATCAGACCAGACCAGCGGTTTGGATCCAGCTGATAAACAACTTGCTGAACGTCTTACGAGCCTCAAAACTTTACGTTTATATTTATTATGCAACACCAAGGTAATGGGTTCCAATCCCACGGGAAGCAAGAACTGATCAAATGTTTTTGAATGCAGATAGTCGCTTTGGATACAAGCATATGACAAATGCATAAAAATATAAATGCTGCTTCATTGCAAAATGGTATTTCTTATGTTGGTAGTAGATGGTATTGTCATAATTATAAACACTAGTATAGAGTTTACAGCACTTTATTTACCAGAGTAAAACTTTATTTTTACAGAGACTAATGAATAGATGCCTTGCACATGCTCAGAAAAAGTGTATTTCAAAATAAAGTGCACTCAAAAATATTAAGACCTAAGTTTAAGATGTATGCATTTGAATTGCATATAAACTCCGTTTGGATTGTACAGTGTTAACAATCTTAATGTGATGCATATGTGTCAGTCATACAGGTCAGATTGCTGCTGTAGTACCAATAAACTGATACAAATATTATAATGAATGTGTTTTAAATCAAGAACCAGCTTATATATTAATATATTTCTCATCAATAAATCCACTTTCTATCTATCTCAGGCATTTTAACATTAAATATTGCTTGTTCCACAGTTAATCATATTTTAACCATGTTCATTCTTTTTAACTGAATTTGTGCTGATTCTAAGCAATTTGAATAAATGCACTCTGAAAATATTTAAATGAAATCAAATAGTTCATAATAAACTATGCCATTTCAGCTAGTTGCCAAGGCAACATTTCTCATTTTCATTTAGTTTGAACTGATGTACTAAAATAACTGACTCTAAAAAGAATTACAAAAATAAAACATTAAAAATATTTCATTTGTTTCATGTGTGTATGTACGAATGACATGTGTCCCTGCAGCACAGAAGCAGTCATGAGTAACACAGGTATATCTGTAGCAATAGCCAACAATACATTGTATGGATCAAAATTATACATTTCTCTTTTATGACAAAAATCATTAGGATATTAAGATCATGTTCCATCAAGATATTTAGTAAATTTCCTACCATAAATATATCAAAACTTCATTTTTGATTAGTAATATGCATTGCTAAGAACTTCATTTGAACAACTTTAAAGGAGATTTTCTCAATATTTAGATTTTTTTGCTCCCTCAGATTCCAGATTTTCAAATAGTTGTATCTCAGACAAATATTGTCCTATCATAACAAACCATACATCAATGGAAAGATTATTTAGCTTCAGATGATCAAATGGACCCTTATGACTGGTTTTGTGTTCCAGGGTTACTCACAAATATGGATTAGGTTCATTAGTTTGTTAAAACTGCATAATCCATATGCATGTAAATTTTACATGCAATTCAAATACATCTTAAATGTATCCCTAAATATTATCCTGAGTGTGTGTGTACATGTTTTCCTCAGTTTGTGCATTCTCGGGGACTGGAACCCATGAGTTTGTCGCTGTCTGAGCTGCTAAACTTTCTTTGCAGCACTTCTTCCAGCTCTCTGTTGTCCTCCGTGGCTTGATCGCTCCCGTAGCGTTTCCACAAACCGAGATACGGCTGTGAACCGCACGGATGCTGTTGCCATGGCGACGCTCATCTCTCCCGCTCCTCTCACGCACGCCCCCGCTCTCTTCGGGCCGACGGACAGATTTTCACACACATGTCTGTGGAGGATGCGGTCCTTGTTATTTTCAATTCCCTTTTCGAGGGCCAAATCTTGTCCTAAATCAAACGCGCGGATAACACAGTTGACGTAAAACCGAGGCGGCGGCGACAACAAAAGGCGGTTCAGAACTTCAGCTTTTGTTCCAGTTTGAAAACCTTGCCAATCAAGCCCGAGACGGTACAATAACTTTAGAGCAGAGAGAAGAAACATTTGCAAACCCATTTTTCACAAAGTTTCTGCTCTACTTTCCTCAGTGTGTTGGCACGTTACTACAGACGCTAACTTGAGCCCTAAACACACTGCAGGATTGTCCCAGACGACAGATTGACATCGTGAAACAATCGTGATTTCTGTGATCGTGGCTCCTGATCGATGCTCCTGTGTCGTACAGTGAGAGAGATTCAAAGACGGCCGTGTCACGGTCTTGTGACCAAAGACAGCCTACTATACAGTATGATCATCGCACTGTGTGTTTGCTGCTACGACCCACATTTATTGACCAGCCAATAAAACTGCGACATGAAATCGACGCGAAACATGGCACTAAAACATAAAACTGCTAACCTCAAGCTCTTATCCTTTCCTCTTTCGCTGCTTCCACTTTTTTTCAGCTCACATATAAACTACAACTGCTAAAGTGATTTATCATGCTCTTTTTGTTTAGCACTCCCCATATTTTGATGCATTGTTGCCTGTTGTGTTCCGTCTCTGAGCGCATGCACAGAACACCGCAAGGTCTCTTCCACGCTTTTTAAACACGACATCAAATAAACATTAAATCAACCACGTCCCATTTTACGAAGGTCACGTTACATGATTTGCACGTGAAGTTTGTGCTTTTATGGAGAAGCAAAAGCACTGGGAATAATAGTTTTGCATCGATTATTGTATTTTCATAATCGTTTGAAGCCGAAATTGAAATTGTATTTAAATGAATTGCACAGCTCTACCTCAGACTTCGTCAAAGCTGAATAAGTGCAGACTGACTCTCAATATTTCATTCTCACCCAATTTCATGTTCCTGTTCAAAAATAACTAGCCCTTTAAATGTTGCTTGTAAATCTCTCATGATGCTGTATTATAACCAAACATTTGACTGGATCTTTTTTGGCAACTTGTTTTCTTTCAGCTAGCACCGCTTTTGTTTCTTTTGAACCGGATTGATCGAAGGCCTAAACTCAGAAGAGGCCTTACGATCAATCAGCTCCACAAAGAAACAATAAACCTGTGCTGATTGAAGGAGAACCAGTACGGATCCATTCAGAAACACTAAACCACTGACCGCATACTCTAAAACATGCTTCTTCTGTCAGCATCTGTTAAACACTCACAGGACATGCATTTTGATGACTACACGAATATATTGAAATGTGTTCATGGATATTGTATTGATGCAATAGCGATCAATGCGCTGAAAGCACATGGACAAGGTTTGTTTTGGCATTAATAAGACTCCTGTATATCACTCTGATCGTCTTTACCTTGATTACAATCGTCATCCATTAAAAACGTTACTAGCGTGACACTGGTTTGCGTTATCCAATGAGATGTAGTTTTCGTATCATTCATGCATCGGCCGGGTGTTTTGAGATGAGAAACGGCTCGAGCTGCTCCGAAACAATCCCAGGACACGGGAGAGCTGTGCTTTTACTGCTTTAAAATCATCTGATCGCTAAGAGAGGAGCGCTAACTACGTCACTTGCACAAAAAACAGCTGCTTTTCAATTTTAAGTGATTATTTCTGCTATTGAAATAATTAACCATTAATCACCACTCTGTGCGCCTCCCGACATGCTATACATGTGTGTGTGTGTGTTTTTATTTATATATATATATTAGTACTAATAACTACTTAATCCTCTTCATCCCACGTGAGACAAAGACCGCAGCAGGTTGATGCAAACACTGAAAGCATCTCTATGAAATGCAGCAGCAGCTGTTCGACCTGCGGTTAAACGCTATAACTCAGGTGACGGGTGTCATGAGACCCGAGAGAAGCTGTTGGATGTGCTAGAACAGTGTGAAATGTGTTAAATATGCAGGTAGCACATCCTGTTATGGAAATAATAACTCATCAGAATGTGCTAACAGCATATGACGTTCATGTGGCGTGATATGATGTCAGGCTTTACTAAGATCCAAACACTCAAACCAGGCAAATATATCACTGATAGCACATCCTGATGGGTAGCATGTGTTTTCAGGACATCAGTGCAAATTTACATTTATTTCACATTTTGACTTATTCATGTTAGTTTTGTGTTTGGGCTTTTGCTCTGCATGTATGGTATAGTTCCTGATGTACTCCACTGTTTTATTTAGTGCTGTTCCTCAGTGCGATGAACATTAAAGCAATAGTTCACCTAGAAATCAGCATTCTGTCATTTACTCTTCCTCACGACTCTTCTGTTAAACACAAAAGAAAATATTTTGAGAAATGTTTTGTTGTTTATTTGGAAGTCAATGGTGTTTGATTCCAAACATTATTCAAAATATATTTTGTGTTTCACAAAAGAAAGTAATACAGGTTTGAACATTAAACAATGAGAAAAAGATTTTCTTACTAGTCTTGTTTTCCATTAAAAATATCTAAACATTCTTAGATCAATAAATATTTAGTTTAAGCAAGAAGGCATAATGTATTAAGTCGTGTTTTCTGACAAATGTATCAAAAAGCTTAAAACAACCAACAAATGTGCCAGTGGGGTCAGAAAAATGAACTTCATTCAAAGGAGAAACAAGTTAATTTTTCAGACAGATATTTGTTTTTTTTACCTTTTTTTTTACCTATATTGACCCTTTTTTTCCCAAAAACAAGACTTAATTATCATTTTGCTGCTTAAATGTATATTAAATATTTTTCCTTTCAAGTTAAAGTATCTTAATTTAAGGATGTTTAGATATTTTACTGGAAAACAACAAAAATACTAGGTCAGAAAATTGCTCGGTGCAATGGAGTGTGAATGATGACAGAATGATCCTGGGTCTGAACACACGCTACATGTTCGTTTAAAGCTCGTTCTCACACAATCATGAGAAGATGCCCGGTTTGCGCAGCGAGCGTCAGGTCAGCGCTGGCCACAAAAATATGGATTCTGTGTGTAGGAAGTGCTATATGAGATTATCTAAATCTAGTTTTGTGCCTCAAATACCGACTCCCACGCAATGGGTTGCATAAGCTTCTGTGTCGAGATCTCAAAGTGAAAACCGCAAAGTCTTCCTCAACGGTCGGCTCATGCTGCTGCGCTTAAACCCGAGACTCGATGTTTAACATTGATGAGCCATTGTTTAAACTCTGCTCGGCAACAAACATGGTTTTAGACCTAATTTGAAGATGGTGAGGCCTTTGGCTCTTAAATGCATTGGCACTGGCCTGTTTGTGTGCAGATTAGTGTCAGGATTAAATGATGGCTGAATAGCAGCAGATAGGACTACGTAGGTGGTTCGTGCTTCAACACCTCGAGCCAATCGCAGGCCCGCTGCTGCATGCGGCTTATATTCCCATTATACCAGAGAAAGGACTAAATGCCATTACACAGCCCGTCCCGTGACAGCCGGTGTTTTATGCGCAGGTTTGCTGATGTACTGCCGTCCTGAAGACGCTTCTCTGCTGTTCCAGGAGCAGATTTAAGAGCGAGCGTGGGCCGACGAGAGCTAATGGACCCTCGCTGATCTCCTCAAACAACTCAAACCTCTATTCAGTGCAATACTCATATTTTTAGGGCCACAAGATTAATTTTACAGAAAGTCACGTAACGAACATGATCTGTCTGCTCGATTCACGTTCAGAAGTGTTGTCCTCACTTGACCCAATGTTCTCCAGCCAAATAAAGCTTCTCTATCCATTCAACCACTAAAGGTCCTTCATACAGACTGGCTCTTCAGATTATTGAAACGATAAATGTTCAAACGTCTTTTTGTGCTAAAAAACTTTTCTTAATTTAGTGTTCAAGCTCTTTTAAAAATCACTTGTAAATCTCTCATTATGCTGTTTCACCGAATCTTGGATTTGATCTTTTTATCAACTTGTTTTCTTTCAGTTAGCACAGGTTTGTATTTCTATTTGGAGCTGATGGATCATACACTGCAAAAAAATTATTTTCTTACTAAGTATTTTTGTCTTGTTTTCTAGTATAAATATCTAAACAATTCTTGAACCAAGATGCATTTATTTAACAAATAAAATTACTTAAGATGTCTTATTTCCTAAAAAAAAAATAAAAAAAAGTTTTTGCTTAAAACGAGCAAAAATATCTGCCAATGGGGTAAGAAAAATAATTAAGAATTAAGATTGTTTGTCTTGCCCCATTGGTAGACATTTTTGCTCGTTTTAAACAAAAACTAACAACATTTTGATAATTTTTTCAGAAAACAAGACATAATATCTTTTAGTCATTTTACTTGTCAAGTAAATACATCTTGATTCAGGAATGTTTAGATATTTATACTAGAAAACAAGACAATACTAAGCAAGAAAATAATTTTTTTGCAGTGTAGGCCTTGTTGTTGTGAGCTCATTCACCTCCGTTTAAGAGTAAAAAAGCATTATTTTATGGATAGATTTGGCAATGTTCACTGAAAAACATGAGAGGTGCATGAGCTCAGATCTGTGCTAACTGAAAGAAAACAAGCTGACAAAAGATTGAATACAAGATTGGGGAATAATACAGCATAATGAGAGATTTACAAGACTTTGTTTTGTAGGACATTCATTTTAGAACAGGAACATAAGTCTAACAATCTTACAAACAAAAAGCACCTCAAAAAAGTACAAAAGTTATCAAAATGTATCTGAGCAAAGTCATTAAGTTTTAGTCCAATGAGATAACAATAACTGGCATTTACAGTAATGACAGGAATACAAGAAGAGGGTTAAGATCATCATTAAAAGGTTCTTTGTGGAGCCAAAAATGGCGTTTCGATGGCACCAGTGCAAAAAACCCTTTATTTTTAACTGAAGCATCCTGCAGGGTTTGTACTGGGACGCCAGCCAGGTATGTTCAGTTTGATCATTTCAGGCGATCTTGAAGAAATCTTGTTTATCTGCCGCAGGAAAACAAGCTGCAGCGTCTGGAGAATTCAGACAATCATGAGCTGGAGATGAGGACGGCCTGAAGAGGTTTGCACGGGTGTAAATGTTGGCATTTCAAATGGGAGTCGTTCGCCGCTGCTATCGATCCTGCTTTGGAACCAGAGCCAGTAATTAGCTGGGAATTTTCTGAGAAAAGCAGGGAGCACCAAAGAGTGTGAGGGCTTGCGAGCGGAAACGATTTTTCACCCCAGACACGCACATGGCTGGCTGGGGTCAGGCCTGAGTCTCCAGCGCACCGTCCCGTCGTGCCCCGTACCATAGCATTTATTTGGCCGCTTTGCCAGCCATTGATTTCTAGAGGACGTCTGTAGGGAGCTCTGCAGCTAAATGGCATAGTGGCGCTTCTACAGGACCCTCTAAACCGCTCTGAGACCACCCCATTAAATCATGTCTTTCTTCCCCGTATCCCACCCCACACATGCAGCATCCGTCCCTCCTACGCCGCTCCTCCACCCTTCATCAGCATCTTGGCATTGTTACCGGCTTCCTGGGGGAAAACATCCCACGCAGCTCCCAATCGTTTATCTTCTCGCAGCACAAAGCGGCAGATCGCGGGAGAGAGAGGCTGCATGTGTGTCGGTGTTTCTCCCTCCTCTCGCTTTCTCCGGGCCGCTTCTGTAGTTCACACGAGTGTCAGATCCGGCGCTCGTCACCTGCCAGTCATCGTAGCGCGTCGGCCCTCACGCGTTTCGTCGTTCTGAGCGAGTTGTCTTATTAATTTCTCCTAACTGTTTTTGAGGGGGAAGCAGAACAGGCTGCTTTTTCATGCACGCTAAGCCATGATGTTTTCACATTAAATGCATTGAATTGAACAGAAGGTGAATTTATGCTGTTTCCCGTAAACGCTTGTTAATGTTATTGCACTGGACTAAAACTTACTGATTTTGCTCAGACAGGGTATAATGACTTAAAATGTGACCCTGGAGCACAAAGTCGTGGGGGGAAGTCGTGGCCTAATGGTTAGAGAGTCGGACTCGTAATCGAAAGGTTGCGGGTTCGAGTCTCGGGCCGGCAGGGATTGTAGGTGGGGGGAGTGAATGTCCAGCGCTCTCTCCACCCTCAATACCACGACTGAGGTGCCCTTGAGCAAGACACCGAACCCCCAACTGCTCCCCGGGCGCCGCAGCATAAATGCCCACTGCTCCAGGTGTGTGTTCACGGTGTGTGTGTGTGTGTGTGTGTGTGTGTGTTCACTACTCACTGCTGTGTGTGTGCACTTGGATGGGTTAAACGCAGAGCACCAATTTCGAGTATGGGTCACCATACTTGACAATACGTCACGACTTTAAAACCAGTCATAAGGGTAAAAGAAAAATCTAAATATTGAGAAAATCTCCTTTAAAGTTGTTCAAATGAAGTTCTTAGCAATGCATATTACTAATCAAAAATTAAGTTTTGATATATTTACGGTAGGAAATTTACTAAATATCTTCATGGAACATGATCTTAATATCCTAATGATTTTTGTCATAAAAGAGAAATGTATAATTTTGATCCATACAATGTATTGTTGTCTATTGCTACAGATACACCTGTGCTACTGATGACTGCTTTTGTGCTGCAGGGACACATATATAATCACACTGTAACAAGGACACCTTAAAAGTGTAACCAATTTTTGCAATCTGATTACGTAATCCAGATTACATGTAATTAGCTGCTACCCAGCTCTGCATGTTATTTTACATTCTGATCACCTCTGAAGCTCTCCAACCTCCTTCAAACTACACAACGTGGCAAAGTCAGCAGTGAAAGTGTGTGATGCAGCAGCATCGTTTCCCATGATGCACCAGTGAGAGTCTGTTGACCTGCTGTGTCTCTTTCGCCAGACGCACACGTTCATCTCGCCGTTCCCAACATCCAACGCCTCTGGATGAAGTCCTCATCTCCTGCTGAGCGCTGCTCTCCTCTTTCAGAAGCGTTTATTTTTATTTTTTCACAAAGCAAACAGTCTGTGATGGCCGTGTGTGATTTCTCTCGCTTTCTTCCCTCCCTCCTCCCTGTCAGTTATAGTTAGCTGCTTATTGGGCTCTACAGCTCAAGATGAGAGCGCTTCTGCAAACAACTGAATATTGAAGAGCGTTTCACACTTGTTATTGGAGTGTAACTGTCTGCACATACGTGTCGAGAGCATATTGAGAGGGTCATTACCCAGGAGTCCGTGCCGCGCCGCTGTCTGCAGAGATCAGTCTTATCTCGGCTCTGATATCCAGCGTTATGATGCCGTCTGACCTCCGTGATCTCTGCCAAACTTCCAGCCTACTTCAGATATAGAACCGTGAACAGCAGAGCCACAGCTTTTATTTGGAAAGAGGACATCAAGCCTTTGATATTGCTCCAGGTTTTATTTCTTTAAGGCCTGATTCAGAGTACATTTATAATAAGTGAAATAAAAAGTGCAAATGAAAATGTTTTTTCTTAAACACTTCATTTCAAAACACACACACACACACACACACACACACACACACACACATATATATATATATATATATATATATATATATATATATACATACATATACACACACAAACACTGTATATATATGGATAATAAAATAACATTTAAATAAAATAATTCTCTTATTTATTCTTCTTATTTTTCAGTTGTATTTTATATAAATGTATGTATTTTATACTTGTAGCATATATATATATATATATATATATAGGTTACAACGGGGCAAAAGGCACACCTTAAGAAAAATTGTGCTATTCACTGCGCCTAAAATGTATAATTGCAGAACAAATATATAGGTTTGTATTGAACATTAATGGAGCAACAGATTTTGTGTGAAAATAAATAATTCAAGTTGTTTATAGTGTTTAAAAATCTTATAAATGTATGAGGTGCAAGAGGGCCTTTTACCCCTCACACATACTTCAGCTAAAATAATGTTGTTTGTTTATAATGTCAAAGTCAATACTCGTTTAAAACAATCACTTTAGCAGAGTTTGAAAATAATAATAATGAGAAAAATAAAAGAATTTTTGTTCAAGAAATGTCTTTAAAATATGTTAATATAAAAAATATATTTTAAAATGCAGAAACAAAATAATTTTAATAAGTAAAGATTCTGAAAGCATTGAAGGAGATCCAATAATAATTGAATATATATTTACAGTAGTAACAACAAATATTTTATTATATGATATCATGTTTTTAAATATGATGGTTTCATTCTAAACATGGTGATTATCTCTAATATGGACACCCAACATATATGATATTTACCATCTGACTCTAACCATGTCATGTCAACAAATGGAAAAGTCAGCCATCTATTAATTATCATGTTAATTACTGTACACTTTTAGCCCCAACAACAGGGGTGCTTTTTAACCCCAAATACTTTTACATATTCTTTCATTATTTAAAAACTGTTGCTTTATCTTAAAACTGAAAATCGTTAAGACATTTGTCTCAAAATATATATTTATTAATTTTAGCGATTCTCCTTTGCTACTTAAAATCTACAACATTAAAAAAAACATAAAATATTAGATCAAGTAAGCATGATCACGTCATGGATCAGACAAATATACACCTGCATCTTGAAAGTCTAGTAGCCAAGTAGGTGAACCCGGAAATGTTGAGTACACCAAAGTTTTATTGCAGAAATGTGAAGTATGGGAAGTGCTACGCCACGTTTTTGTGCCATCTAGTGCTTTAGAGGAAAATAATATCAAAGGTGCCTTTTACCCCGGGGCACCTTTAGCCTCATTGTACTATATTATATATATATATATATATATATATATAATATACATATACACACACACACACACACACACACTGCTCAAAAAAATTAAAGGAACACTTTGAAAACACATCAGATCTCAATGAGGAAAAATATCATGTTGGATATCTACACTGATATGGTCTGGGTAATGTGTTGGGAACAAAATGCTGCTTGATCATCACCGCTTCTGATGATGTGGCCATACCAGCGTAGTCTCAGATGGAATCACCTTGGCATTCATGATAAGCTTGAAGTCATGCCGTTGTATAAGACAATAGTCAATCTGGGACGAACATCCGCCACTGGTGTAATTGGCAAGATGGGAGTCACGTTTCTTAAAAAACGTGTTGGCGACGACCAGATCATGGGCCTGGAAATGTTAAGGGTCGTGAGTTGTAGATGTTGGACTAGCTTCTTCAGCCTGCCCCGTTCCTTGGGCAGGTAGCCCTTGTCCACTTCTCACGTTGTACGGACGGAGACGGCGTGCGCTGCTTTTGGGGGATGCCCTAGCATTTGGATCCAAGTTTCGTTGAGGCATTGCATTTTTGATGTGACAAAAAACTGTTTCTATCAGCCGATCTGTCGCTGACCACCCTCACCGTTTGCCAGATCAATAAATTGTCGGTTTCCGGCCAGCACCACATGGAGGTGGTGATGGGATTTTGCCGGCCAAAGAAACCCCGAAAATCAAAGTGAAAAAATGCAGCAGGCTAGTCCATTTTGCAGAAATTTCATTGCAACAACTCAAAATGGTACTCAGTGGTTTGTATGCCCCCCTTGTGCTTGTATGGATGTATGACTATATCAGGGCATGCTCCTAATGAGTCGACAGATGGTGTCCTGGGGTATTTTCTTCCCAGATCTGGACCAGGGCATCACTGAGCTCCTGGACAGTCTGAGGTGCAACCTGGCACGTCAGATGGACCAAAATATAATGTCCCAGAGGTGTTCTATTGGATTTAGGTCAGGCGAGCGTGGGGGCCATTCAATGGTATTAATTCCTTCATCCTCCAGGAACTGCCTGCATACTCTCGCCACATGAGGCCAGGCATTGTGTGCACCAAGAGGAACCCAGGACCCACTGCACCAGTGTAGGGTCTGACAATGGGTCCAAGGATTTCATCCCGATACCTAATGGCAGTCAGGGTGCCATTGTCTAGCCTGTAGAGGTCTGTGCGTCCCTCCATGGATATGCCTCTCCAGACCATCCCTGACCCACCACCGAACCGGTCATGCTGAGCAATGTTACAGGCAGCATAACATTCTCCATGGCTTCTCCAGACCCTTTCACGTCTGTCACATGTGCTTGGGTGAACCTGTTCTCATCTGTGAAAAGCACAGGGCACCAGTGGTGGACCTGCCAATTCTGGTGTTCAATGGCAAATGCCAATCAAGCTCCACGGTGCTGGGCAGTGAGCACAGGGCCCACTAGAGGACCTCAGACCACCCTCATGAAGTCTGTTTCTGATTGTTTGGTCAGAGACATTGACACCAGTGGCCTGCTGGAGGTCATTCTGTAGTGCTCTGGCAGTGCTCATCCTGTTCCTCCTTGCACAAAGGGGCAGATACCGGTCTTGCTGATGGGTTAAGGACTTTCTATGGCCCTGTCCAGCTCTCCTAGAGTAACCGCCTGTCTCCTGGAATCTCCTCCATGCTCTTGAGACTGTGCTGGGAGACACAGCAAACCTTCTGGCAATGGCACGTATTGATGCCTATGCAACCTCTGTAGGGTCCAGGTATTGCCTCATGCTACCAGTAGTGACACTGACCCAAGCCAAATGCATAACTAGTGAAAAACAGTCAGAAAAGATGAGTAGGGAAAAAATGCCAGTGGCCTCCACCTGTAAAACCATTCCTGTTTTGGGGGTCGTCTCATTGTTGCCCATTTAGTGCACCTGTTGTTAATTTCATTAACACCAAACCAGCTGAAACTGATTAACAACCCCCTCTGCTACTTAACTGACCAGATCAATATCCCAGGAGTTTTTTTTTGAGCAGTGTGTATATATATATGTATATATATATATATATATATATATATATATATATGTGTGTATATGTATATATGTGTATATATATGTATATGTGTATATATATATGTGTGTGTGTGTGTGTGTGTGTGTGTGTGTGTGTGTGTGTGTGTGTGTATTTATGGTGCAAAAGCAAATCAAATAGAGACAGCATGGCTTATAATTTTTTTCTATTTCAGTATATATTTTATTTTATATTTTAATGTTTTATATTATATATTATGAATGTGTAATTATTATCAATATTTATATATTGTGAAGTGGAGATGGAGCAACAGCAAACACATGAAAGCCGGTCTGATGGTTTGCATGTTTATTTTTTCCGAGTTGCTCATGAAAACAAGAGGTTCGTTCTTCAAAATGGGTGAGGAAGATGAAAAGAGCCACTTGAAAGGATGAAGGTCCATCCTGAAAGACCTCTGCTTACGCTGTGAGAATGACGGCACGAGCCGATGTGTAAATTGATTGGGGCTGAAGAGAGATGTCCAGATGACAGCAGCTGCTCTTTGGGAATCTCACCAGGTAATTGGCCGTCAATGAAGAGCTGCATGTATTTATAGATGTCTTTGCCATGTTTAATGCTTGACACTACTGTGTTTTCCAGGTGGACAGGCGTCGCACTAAAGGCCTGTTCACAACAGGAGTAAAATAAAAATTTTAAATGTTAATTACCACAGCGAGTCTAAATACATCAAGTAATATGATCTGTAGGAGTTTATTAATTTAAGGGAAATAGGTGAACATTAAAAAGTTACAAGATTTCTGGAACATTATATTTAAATATGCAAATAAGGCATCATCTAATTAAATATGCACTAATTGGCATACATTTTCAGAACATTAATCTGAGCAATTGATGAAGCCAGATTCATAATCTTGTTTGCTTTTGGATTTCTCTTTTTATCACTCCTTAACAACAGACAGAAAACAAATGTGTCGTATAAATCAGTGTGAATGAAATACAAACAAACTCTTTCAAGATTGAACTCTACAGACGCAAATAGATGAAGTGCAATAAAATAAACACTTAAATGTGTATTCTGGATGTTTGATTTCCTCTAATCTGAAATTAATGCTATGAAAAGCCCAAAATCTGAAAATGTGTGTAAAAATAGTGTTTTTCCCTGTAGTGTCTCACCCTAATTCAGTCAAAACGTCCTCAGTCCTTTGGATTCAAGTCAAGTCACAATTATTTCAATGCTTATTTCAGTGCTTTATACAACACAGCTTCACAGTAATAAACAGGAAGTGTTCAGTGTTCTACAGAAGACAATAGTGTCATTATCCAGATCAATTCTGTTCAAGTTTCCTTCTCATCTGATAGAGCCAGTGCAGTTAAATCTTACTGAATATCATCTTTTATGCATTTCTAGTCACTCTGTGTTTTCCACATGAATGTTGCTCACGATTGTTCACGCTAACACGTGTGTTTTCTATTTCCGTCCCATCGCTGCTTTCACATGGACTGTTCCTGCTCCTCCTTCACCCATTACCAACCGCTTTGATGGCCCAAAGTTCTAGCTGCGTATCGAGCCGCATGTCTCTACATCCTCCTCCACAGATTTCACTACTCCATCCACCCACCATCCATCCGTTTTTGACTCGGCCCAGGAGGATTATGCCATTCTTCACAGGACGAGATCTCAGCGAGTGGGCAGGAGAGTCAGCAGCGAGCCCCTAATGACACAGCAACACCCACGCACGTCCAAAACCAATTTTACCCTCGCTAAAAGAACAGCCCTCGCACGTTCCCATGCATACAAATGGCCGATCGATGGCGGTCAGTGACTCTCAGCCCTCAGAGATTTAGCGAGCGTTGGGCCGGCAGATCGATGCGAATGACAGGTGTTAGAACCACCGACCCCTCCAAAAACAATCCCTGGAAATGTTGGTTTTCACTCCTCTCTCGTAATCTCATTAGGGACATGAATGGCTCCCTTTTGAAAGGCGCCGATGCCGGAGAAGAGGAGGGCGGCATGGAGAATGGCTATTGGATTAGAGTAATCCGGGACGAGAGCTTCATTGGAGGGCAGCGTTCCATCGCTTGTGCTGGAGCTGCAGATAAGGCCGTCGTCTATTGAGGGCTCGTCAGCACTCGCCCTCAGAAGGTGTCTTGCAATGTAAGGTGACCTGCTTTTGAACAGTCGTGCGTTTGTGAAAGCGTCACCCATCAAATAACATGATCACAAATGGTTCAAAAGCCGGAAGGTGCATCTTTGTACCTTATTCACCTCTAGATGAACATATTAGTAGCTAAAGTGTACATATTAGTAGCTTGTCTTTTGAAGGGGTTTCGCCCCAGTGACCATTTTCGCTTTACATGAAGTTCAGTCGATATAAAGTTTATTCGACACAATTGAAATCAAAGAATGAACTGGTGTGACATAATTTCATTTAAAAACCGGCCAAAAACAAAGTTAATTTTCAAGGTCGAAACTCTCTGGCTGGTAAACACCCCCGAACTACCATTGGTCCATGCTGCTGATGTAATAAGTGGGTGTGGCTCTGGGGCTCCGCCTACTTTGTGGAAACTTTCTCCGGTTCATTTCTTCTGTTCAGCCCGTTATGGAAGCTTGTTTCTGCCACAGAATTAAATAAATAAAAAAGTAGCAGAAACATACTTGTGAAACATAAACTAAGATTTGCTGGATATAAACTTGCAATTATGAGAAGAAAGTATGAATTGTGAGGTTTTTTAATCTTGTGGCAGAAACAAGCTTCCATAGTGCGTCGAGGTCAGACACGAGTAAAAACATGACCTTTTTTTGAAGCTTTGAATCAACTGAATCATTTGCTTTCACTAAATGATTCATTTTTTCAATGCACTCGAAAGCGTTTGTTTTGTTTGTTTTATTGAGGGCTTGGTTATTTAGGCCAATATGAGACTAATAACTACAACTCTTCCTTTTTATCATACAATTGATCAGATAAACACCATGTAAAAACTGGTGCATGGTTTCAATGCCTCAATGCAAATCACTGCAAAACATTTCAAAAGTTATTACTTAAAGGGGTGGTTAATTGCGATTTGACTTTCTTCATGTTAAATAGTGTGTAATGTTGCTGTTGGTGCATGAACAGTATCTGCAAAAGTTGCTGCGCTGAAAGTTCAACGTAAGCAGAGATATCGTCTTTTAAAAATCAGGAAGTTTAATGCCTACAAAAACGACTCAAATGGGACTACAACGAGATACTTCCCGGGTTTCATACGTAACAAACCCATACATTTTTTAAACCAATGATTCCCAAATGATTCGAAGCTTCACGAAGAGGCATTTCTAAAGCACACATCACTAGAGGTCAGATGCAAGTACAAACATGAAAACTGAGCTGCTTTACAGTAGAAACTGAAGGTGTACACCGACACTGTTTATCATGTTTATTAATGTAAAGTGCCATATAAATAAACGTACTTGTAAAATCACTATGATGCTTTCTTAACCGCTGTTTTCTCACCGCTCTCATGTTGCTGTGTGCTTATTTTGAGAGAAAGCTCACAGCACATACTGACATATTCATTGAGATGTTTGCTAACAGTAAACGGCTCATTTCCAACGTCTTTTTACCTCTAAGCGAAGAGCGATAAGAAGTTGTCCATGAGTGCATCGGGGCCTTCGGTATGTGGTGGTAATTGCGCTGCGGATCAGTCTCAGAAAGTTTCACACAGGGTTGAGCAGCTCGTCTGTGCTGGAGATGTGCGGCGCTGAGGGAGGAGGACAGCATGAATAGACAAAAAGGCAGGTGCTGCGACACAGCGATTTCTCTGGCAGCAGGTTTTTTGGGTTGGAGGGACGGATCCTGTCAGCATCTCGCATTGATAAGACCCGCCGGGCGCGTGAGAGACGCATGGCATCAGCAGAACTGGAACGCAGAGCTATTCATTAACACACATCACGCCTTTGTGTCTTCCTATATGTCCGTCTCCTGGTCATTAAGTCAACCCTCGATGTCAGAAATGTCCAATAGCTGCGCTTGGGTTTGTAACACGAGCTCCGGGTCTGAACCACTGGAGCATAATGAAAGTTTTCTGCTGTGTGTTTGCTGGAGAGCCACATATACATCCATAATGAATGTCTCTGAGCATCACGGTGGAGAATGAACCGCATTATTTAGCTTCGTTACTGGTGTGCCAGACAGACTGACGATTAGCTCAGACTTCATCTGTTCAGCCGATCCACACCGAGCACTGATTCTAGAGTTAGACATCATATATGATGTATTTAAAATGGAGCAGAATTGGAACACTTACCTGGATGCAGTTGATATTATTCAGCAAAATAGTTTCAGCCTAACTTTTCATGCAGCAATAGTACTAGAACAAACCCGAAGACTGTTAAACTACAGCACGTCTTAACGTCAGGTTTGAGCTCTAGTCATGGATGACTCCTCAGATGCTTGTGCTTTCACTCGCGGTAATGTTCAGATCTAGTGTTCTCTTGTTATCGTGTTTGATTGATGTGCTTCTAGATTGGTTTTTGCAAGTGTTTTATAATCTATGCTGCCTGGCCAAAAAATTGCACTCCTTTTTTTGGGTATAAAAGACAATTTGGTTTTAAAAAAAATCAATCAGTAATAAAAAAATATGAATTAGAGGGAAAACCAGATAATTTTTTCTGACGCATTGGCAGGTATTTATTATTGCTTTAATCATAAACTTACTACTTTTTCAAGACTTCAAACACTTGAAGACTTAACATCTTATGCCCTTTTGCTTCTCCAGTAAATGTCTTGATTTACTAGTGTTAAGATATTTGTACATATAAACAAGACAAACACATGACATGCCAGAAACGCATTAATCACTGCATTAATGATCCAATCCTAGACTCTGTAGTATTTGCTTATTTAAACCCAAGCAGTGTCTGTATTTGCTCATTTGCAGTGTCTGTATCATCCCTACTGTAATTAAAGAATTTTCTTGTGTATTATATTATATGTATTATAATATTAGCAAACAGTTCTGAGTGTCCCGTCAGAGATGAGGGCGCGTGTGTTAATTAATGCAGATGCTGCAGCTCGTTTGAACAGATCAAACATCTGAATCTGCTCAGGTTTTTGTCATTTTCCCTCATCCTCAACTCACAGTTTGCTGTTTCTTCCAGATGCGACACGAGTTGTTGAAGAGTGACCTTTGACCTCTAATCACCCGAGACCTTTATATCACAGCGCTGATCCCTGCTGTCGAAGCAGATGTGTACGGTAAGGCTGACGGCCATTAAGAGCTGCTCTCTAAATGCTGCGGCCGTGTTACCCGCTGAGAGCACTAGGTAGGCATCAGGTGAGATGATGTACAGGACCGGTGCGCTGTAGTTCTGGATCAGCAGCAGCTCTATAGGGTGGCTGTTTCTGTAACACTGATTGAGTGAAGCCAGGATAAAAGCTGAAAAATAATCCTAACTCACAGACAGAAATTAATATTTGCATTAAGAAGCAATATTTATTTGATTGTTTTCCATGTGCATTTTTAACTTTATAAGGGCAAATTTTCTAATTTTAGTAAAAAAAAAACGTGTCAACTTTCATGTAAATTCTCAAATCTACTTAACAATTAAAATAATGAGACATTATAGGACTGATACCAGTCAAATGAAATGGATATCAACAGCATCCATCTTTGGACTGCAGAAGTGGCACAGAAGCTGCATCTGAAATGGTTTTACACTTAATGTAGCTCAGAGATGCAATGAATGCATTTACACTGCGGTTACCATTGTATTTATAATGTTATGAGATTGAATATAGAACTAAGTAATCATACTCTAAATATGAAACTAGAACTGCCAGTTTGCTAATTCAACCAATTCGTTCAAATGGACTAATTCAGGAATGAATCAAGTGACTGTAAAGTCAAGTCACCTGTATTTATACAGCGCTTTTATCAATCCAGATTGTGTTAAAGCAGCTTTACAGTATTAAACAGGAAAATAGTGTGCAATAATGCAGAAGGACAATAGTAAACATTCAATTTTCAGTTAAAGGCAGTTCATCATTGACTCAGTGATTTTATCATCAGCTCAGTTCAGTTCAAATAGTATTTGTGCAATCAAGTAGATGATATCACTGGAAGTTAAGTGCAATTTCAGCGCTAGTACTAGTATACAACTCTTGCTATTTCTGCCATAAAAATACATGGTAAAGAGCAGTATGCAGTTTTGAGTTTATGAATGGTTTACTGAAACACTCACTCAATTTGTTCAAAAACACTGAATGATTCAGGAATGAAGCACCTCTGTGGCAATCAAGGATGCAGTCATACAGCAAAACAGACCATACTGACAATATTCTGTCTAAAATGTCACTTAATACTACAACTACACTTACATTTATTCATTTAGCAGACGCTTTTATCCAAAGTGACTTACAATTGGGGAAAACATATTCACTTAATACTAACTTATTTACTTATTAATTGGTTGATTGATTCCTTTATTATACACCATTGTATAAAGTATAAAATAGCAATCTTAAAAGGACAAATGAGCGTCTGGCTCCAGTTTGCACTGGTAAACGAACATTGTGTTTCAAAACCAGACTGTCTGTTTGATGCAGTTTATTCCTGTGATGAAAACAGTTCATATTTTTAACTGTGATACACTACCATTCAAAAGTTTGTAAATAATAATAAAAAATTGCTGGCTGGAGTAATGATGCTGAAGATTCTGCTTCGATCACAGGAATCAATTACATTTGAACAGATATTCACATAGAAAACAGCTATTTGAAATTATAATAATATTTCACAGTTTTTAGTGTATTTGTGATCAAATAAGCAGAGATTTTTTCAGAAACATAAAAAATCTGAATTATTCAAAACTTTTGAGTGATAGTGTGTCTAAATAAGTCCAGAATCAGTTGAAAACATTCATCTATAAGAGTAAGACCCTTGTTTTCTTTCCATTTATTTAATGTTTGATTATCGGGTGATTACTGTTTTAACTGTCAGAGAGGCATCTTGGAAATATCTGACTCTACAGCTGAAGTTTTTCATTGAATAATGACTCAGACGAGTGTCTGTTCCTCACACAAAACACCTGAAGATCGACACAAAGACTACACCTTCTCAAGACTGCAGAGAAACAGACATAACGTCTCACATTCACTGAGCTCTCTGAGTTTGATTCTGACCTCTTCTGCCGTCGATGGCGTTTGCATCAGTAGCTTCTATATTAAGCAGCGTGTTGTGTATCAGTTTGTATGACGGAGCTTGTTGGTGCCCACGCTTCGATTGAGACACAGATGGCGCAGTATTTTAGTAGCTGTTGCGTTCGCTGTGTAGGTGTTGATATTGTACTACATGTACAGAATAACCCCTCCGCAGTCTTGGGTTACGTAAAGTTTAACTGCATCTGGTGTCCAAAAGTTTCAGCAGCCGATCCGACGAGAGCAGATCAACACACCAAACTAACCTGGAGATGAGCTGGAGTATTAATGAAGGTTACTGTACAAATACATCAGATACAGGCATAATAAAACCTCCTGCACACACACACACACACACACACACACACACACACATAAACTGATGAAAGCATAGACGCATCAATTTGTCATCAAAAATTATTGTTAAATATTTCCATACATTTAGGGAACCTATACATTACCATTTACAAGTTTGGAATAATTAATAATTACTTTTTTTAATTGTTTTTGAAAGACGTCTCTTCTGCTCACCAAGGCTGCATTTATTTGATCAAAGATTCAAATATTATTAGAATGTAAAATATCTGTTTTCTATGTGAATATGTGTTAAACTGTAATTTATTTCTGTGATCTGCAGCTGTATTTTCAGCATCATTACTCCAGTCTTCAGTGTCACATGATCTTCAGAAATCATAATAATATACTGATTTACTGCTCAACAAACATTTCTGATTATTATCAGTGTTGAACACAGTTGTGCTGCACAATATTTTAAATGATCTGAGATGACCGAACACCTGAGGAGAGATGATGCCAACCCCTCAGAGGATGCCAACGCTCAGACAACATACAGAATTACCTAATTTTGCCATAAGTTAAATATATTAATGTTCTGCAATATATAAATATATTGTGGAAACTTAATTTCCTGTAGAGCTGCTTTGCGACGATTTGTATCGTAAAAAGTACTATACAAATAAACTTGAACTTGAAACTTGAACTTGAACATCTTAAAATATATTTAAAATATATATTTTTTAATGGTAATACTTCAATAATCAAATAAATGCAGCCTTGATGAGCAGAAGAGACTTCGTTCAAAAACACTGAAAATGCTAAAAAGTGTTTCCAAACGTTTGACCACTGGTGTGCATGTACTGGACGTTATGCAGAAGAATATGATTGATTATCTGTGTGAATGTTCATATTTTGGGCTGCTGCTCCTTTAAACGAGCTCTATATGTGGCTATTGTTGTGGGTCAGACGAGTCCCAGTCGCTCGTATCAGTGCAGAAACAGATCTTCTGTGGCTCTTTGGGCCATTTTCTGTGTAATGATGCTTTGGCTGTTGTGTGTGTCTCTCAGGAGCCGGAGGAGCGTCAGGGGGAGGGTTCGAGAGACACAAAATATGACCCCCCCCATCGGACTGCAGAAACGCTGCTAATTGTCTTTTCTGTCCCGTGAGTTTGTCTCTCCAAAGGCCAGTGATGCTTATGAATTTTCTCAAATGTCATCGTAGTTTGGGCTCCTGAAGCAGAGCTACAAATCTACTGTCAGCGAGCGGCTTGTTTATCTGCACGATTCAATGGCCTTCATCAGAGCGACTGCCGGGACTCAGTGAATGAACGATGCTTTAACAGGAAACCACATGCATTGCTGCTATTGCTCGGTGCTTTACGGCACGCAGTCAAACACATTGGCTTTGTTTTCCTATTGAAAATCTCTCTGTCCTCATACAGTGTATCTGGGCCGCTTTGACCGTTCACGATTGGTCGATTATACTCCGTGCCTGCATGCTATTGGTCAAAGTACTTTTCAGTCATTACAGGACAATGAAAAACCAATAGGTTGTGTTTACACAACACCATTTTCAACTGAAAACTGAAAACAGCAATGGCATTTTGTTAGCCTGAAAATGCAAACTTTTGAAAACGGGTTTCAAATGCAGGTTTTTGAAAGCGGTCCTGCTTTGTCTCTGTTAACAACAAAAGCATCAATGTGCATCTAAAAGTCATGTGACTTTGCCTCAGCAGATCATGTGATTGGACACCTGGACTAACCAACGCACTGATCTCATCACACACCATCTCAAATGTGACTCTAATCATTTTGAGCCAAAGTCCTTCTTCATCGAAATGATTTGGAATAATCACCTTCATAAGACCGCGTTCCCAAACATCAAGCATCTTAACGCAAGATAACACAACAGCGATCGTTATTGCATTTCATCTGCACGCTCTGAGACGAGAGTCATTCATTATAAGACAAAAGAGCCCCCGGTTGCATCAGATTTCATCATTGACTCTTTGCAGCCGTTTCCCAGAAAGTGCTGATTTTATTCTCTTGCACACAAGGGAAGCGGTGCTTTATTTGCAAGTGTTTTATGCGATGTTCTAATTTTGTGCACAAATTAAGTTTGCTGTTTTGTATGAAAACATGACTATTGAGTGCACAATCAAATTATTCTAACTCAAACTTATCTTGTAGATTATAAATAAAGTCTGTAAGAGTTGATCAAGTTTAATGTTGGTGAGGTTAAAGTCATGGGACTCTGGCGTAGTTCGTTTATAGCCGAAGTTTAGCTGTTTATTTTTGCCAAGTGCATTTTGGCTTCAGAAGTTGTGTTAATTAAGATCAAAACATGCAAGAATCATCAACATTTCTTGCTCTCAGAGCTTAGTTTCTGCAGTAATCCAAAAGCCAAAGAGAGAATTTTGTCGAAGGAACCAGAATGATGTGAACTCTGTTCAGTCACTAATACTTTCAACAATAAATGGAGGATACAATAATTTGAATAACAAATGTATAATACCATATTTCAATATTCCGCTTTAGTCATTCTGCTGACTGTAAGTAACTTTGTAACTCCGTGTGAACTAGCAGTCGTTACAGTATTAGTGACCTTCTGCTTAGTATCTGCTCACACGGTGTTGGCCGTTCTGCTGACTGTGAGTAAAGATTACACCACTAACCCGAGCAGTCTACTGATACTCTAATGAGAGAGAGATGAGATGCACTTGTAGACAGTGTTGGGAAGGTTACTTTGGAAATGTAATAGGTTAGATTACAAGTTACACTATTTAAAATGTAATAAGTAGTGTAACTATTTCAATTACTTTATTAAAGTAATGTAACTGATTATGTTTAATTATTTTTTAATTACTTTTCTAAATTTCTAATGTTTTCAACTATTAATCATTTTGAAACCTGTAAAGCAGGGTTAAACTTACAGAAGCATTCAACACTCATTACTGTCAAAATCCTTCATCACTTAAGATTATAATAATTTAATTTACAGCACAGCCACCACAAAATCAAACTTTAGCATCTCTTTTTACTTTGAGATTGTTTTGAGGTTAAATACAGATTTAAAATCATAAGATATAGTTTAATAGCTATGATACTGTTTTTGAAATCAAATCTTTGCATAGTTATGATAGAAAACACTGACGTCTAACAATGCCTTGGAAAAACAGTTAATCTTAAAAAATAAAGCATATACATAAACCCATATAGGATTCTGTGCCCTAATCTCCTGAAACACTGGCGTCTCATATATATAAAGCAGTCAGTGCAATTCAGGAACGTAATCAATCATATCTGTATGCGTCTGAAAATATTCAGATGTAAGCTCCTTTGCAAAGTAACTGTAATTGAATTACACATTTATTTCTCAGTAAATGTAACAGATTGCAGTTACATACTTTTGGTAAATTAAATTATATAATTACGTTACATGTAACTAGTTCCCCAACAACACTGCTTGTAGTTAGTTGAAGTGGACTATTGAAATATAGTGTAATAAATAAAAGATGCTGTGGAAAATTATGAATTATCCTTAATTTTAAGAGAAGAAAAATGATCATGGGAAAAAATAAATTCTAAATGAAGCAAGACTCTGAAACACGTCTGAGAGTCATTTAAAGAGCAGTGAGTGAGATATAAAGCCTGTTGTTTAATGAGGTTTTGCTCGTTCTTCAGTGACGCCTGTGTTAACAGAAGCTGCAGAAGTTCAGGAAGCTCTTCTCTCCCAGAAACTTTGCTTTCGTCGGTCATCTGAGGAGAATCTCACGGCGAGGCCTGACACACACAGAGCTCTGAACCCCAGCGCTGTGATTGACACCCAAGCCACTGCATCGTCTCTGCGCGGGTTAAAAATATAATGCAGCCGCAGTGTCGCCACGGCGATAAGGGCTGTCCAATCAGATGTCTCTGGGCTGCCAGGTTGTTAAAGAAGTTCTCTGTGTGTTTCTGCTGCCATCGACACATCAGCCGCTGTTTCCAGCATTTCTCTGCTTCTCTCAGACGCTGGGCTGCTCGCAGAATAATATTTAGGCCTGCATTTAAGATTTATGTTTATAAAACTTCCATAGGATTGGATTATGCCGTTTTAACATAAACTAATGAAATGAATGTGATGCATATTTGTCAGTCTTACATGAATGAAACAAGTCAGAGTTCTGCACCACTCTTTTTCTTTTTGTTTATTTGTTTGTTTTTTTGTATTATTGAGATAACAAGGTTAATTTTATTAATATTTTTCTTAATATATATTTTTCCATTTTCCTTTCTGATTTTAATTTTAAAGTTTCAGCAATTATTAGTTTTTCTTTTAGTGTCTATATAGTTTTATTTACTTTTATTTCAGTTTTAATGTTCAGTTATAGTACAACAGGTTGAACTATGTTGAAATATATATATATATATATATACACTTGTTTCAAGTATTAAAAAGTGACAGTTTATCGTTAACTATTTGCAACTATTTGATTTCATTTAATTCACATTTTCAAAATGCATTTATTCATTTATTCAAGTCATGCTTAGAATCAACATAAATCTATTTTTAGCATAAATGCATTCATTTAAAAAGTATGAATTTGTGGGACAAGCAATATTCAATCAGTGAAAATATGAGAAAGTGAGATAGAAAGATAAAAAATGGACTTAAAAGATGATAAATGATTAATATATGACCTGGTTGAGTATTTAAAACACATTAATTTATTTTATTTAAGTTTATTAATTCCATTACAGAAATCTGAACAGTTTCCTTTGTTTGACTGACAAATATGCATCGCATGAAGTTTTATAGTTTATGTTAAAACTGTGTAATACATATGGAGTTCAAATGCATAATTCTTAAATGTAGGCCTAAATCCTGTCCTGATTGTGTGATGATAGCAGGGAAGCATCACTACACTTTCTCTGCGTGTTCGAGTGAGTAGCTCTCTGTGTGTTCGCTCCATGTTCTCGACACGTCGCATGTTGAGCGTTTTATCTCCAGTTTGCAGATGCATCTGTGTTGTTCAGGGCTGGATTGATTACACCTTCCCAAACCTCCAGCAGAAATGGGATCCGTATTGAGCTGCTCTGTGCTTTCAGATGCAGCGAGATTCATTTAGCCGAGGTTAAAGGTCAGCGCTTCCTTTCAGATGCTCAACTTTGGCATCTGTGCATAAACGCTGCTCGCGCTGTAATACTTGTGAACGCCGGGCTCTCAGAAGTCACACTTCATCAGGCAGCGAGCGGTAGATAAAGCACTATTCTGAGCTCGGGTGGAAGGTCTTTAATACGAGGACGTGGGTTTCTCTGTAACACAAGCAGGGAATCAACATCCAGAGTAGCCTTGAAGGATGAAAGTGCTCTGTTTGTAAAGGAAATGGCTTTTTATTTCATGTAGTACCAGTCTCCCTTTGCTTCGGTTTGTTAACCGTCTGTAAACCAATTTGGCCTGTGAACATTCATAATGATCTTGTAATGTTAAGATTATAATGCTCTGATTATTTTGAGCTTGACTTTTACTCCAGAAATACGTGGGAAGCCGCATGGTGTTTTTCAGCTGTTTCTCTCCAAACGGCTCGTTATATTTTGCAGAAGCAGTTCAACCGTGTCAATACTGACAGAAAACAGCAGATCTTCCTCATTTCACTTTACATTTCTGTCATATTTCTGTGTTATGTTCCTCATATGCTGGTTATATTTTTTCATGGATCCAGCGCCGTGAACTGTCCACCTCGATATTTGATGTTTGACGATATTTGCCAAAAATATTTAAAAGGTACATTTTTAGAATGATCATGATCATAACGACGCTCGTTAATGTCTAAATGATTGCGAAGGCAAATCAAATCAAAAGGTGGGCTTTATTCTATTCAGAGAAACTGAGTGCAAATTCTAGTTTTTACCGATCATGTTGTCACAAGTAAAGACAATAAAACTTACTAGGGATGTAACGATACACGTATTTGTAATTTTGTAATTATTATAAATTATCGGAATGGGTCTTTCGGTTCGGTACATGTGTACCGAACAAATACAACATTGTTATTTAACTACTACACGAGTGGAACTTCATTGGAAACTTCCAGTTTTATATATTGTTACTTTTGATAAGAAACAAAGTTTCATCTTTCAAATTATGTAATTTTTTCAGGAAATTCAAACAATGGTGCAACAGAATGCTGTATAAACGCCTCAATTCAAACAGCAGCGCCATCATTCCTTCATCTTTACTATAATAATAATAATACGTTTTATTTATATAGCGCATTTCAAATACACAAGGACTCTTTACATAAGGTAAATCGAAAACATGAACACAGAAATATACAAGTGTACACATACAACATATGAACAATATGCAATATACAGATAAGTTTCAAAACAAGCATTGAGCAGAAAATTAAGGCAAGCAATCAATTAAGAAAACATTGTAAATAAGTGAGTTTTGAGAGCAGTTTTAAAGGTCTGGAGTGAAGAGATAACACAGAGACCTTGTGGTACTAGTTTTAATGGGAAATAAACATGAATGAACATCTCATGCCTCGTGTAATCGCTCAATCAGTGTTTCAACCGCAGAAAGACGTCAGTAAAACAGCTTGTAAACAAAATGTCACATAGCATTTAATTTACCTCCGACAAGTCATCAGTGTCTACAGCTCGTTAGTTCACGAGAGAAATTAAGTCTAGAGAAGAGCATTTCACAAAATATTAGACTATACGGTTTTGATTCCATTCCAAGATGGCGCCGCTGTGTCTGGCTTGCATTTTAGTAACTCTTGTTTGAACATTGTTAATAACATTGCTCCTTTGAGATGTAAGTGTTTTAAAGAAGAATCGGCGCCCTAGTTTAATGACTATTCGTTCACTTAGATGAGTATGTAGAAGAGCTGAATGCAAATTTCACAAGGACAGACTGCAGGTGTCATATGACATGCTAAAGGAGTCTCTTTCTGTTTTACAGAAGGCAATTAAGTCAGCCAAGTCCAAATTCCAGTTTCATATTTTCAACTATAGATTCTGTTTTAAACCCTGCTGTAAATGTTTTTTCTGATGTGTCCGATTCTCTATGTGAAAACTTTCTGTCTGTCTTTCTTAATAAGACAAAATTGTTAAGACCTCAATCAATGCAGAAGGCATATGCCATGTCTGAAATAACCAGTCGCTCAGTTACCTGGAGTGTGTTTGATCACATTTCCTTACATACCTGCAAAGATATTATTGCGCACTTAAAACCCAACTTCTGTCATTATGATTTTATTCCATCACGTTTTTTTTTTTAAGCAAATTGTAGATATCATAGGGCCTGATCTTCTGCCTTTTATTAATATTTGTCTGAGTACCGGTACGGTCCCTGGCTGTCTAAAACATGCTTCCGTCACCCCTTTGCTGAAGAAACCCAATCCTGATGTTTCTGTGCTAAGTAATTTTAGGCCGATTTCCAATCTCTCGTTTATTTCAAACATTTTGGAAAGGGTTGTACTTTCTCAATTACAGTCTTTTCTGAGTTATCAGTCAGGTTATAGAAAATTGCATAGTACTGAATCTGCAATAATTGAAAGTCATGAATGACATTATGCTGTCTACTGATAATGGGAATGCTGTTGCTTTGGTCCTTTTAGATCTCAGTTCAGCATTCGATATGGTTGATCATGAAATCTTAATTTCTTGACTGGAAAGTTATGTAGGAATTCAGGGTACAGTTTTAAACTGCTTTAGGTCATACTTAACCAATAGGAAGTTTTCTGTTTGTATTGGAAAACATACTTCGTCAGTAGCACACCTCTCCTGTGGTGTTCCACAGGGATCAATCCTTGCTCCTACACTTTTCTCTTTATACATGCTGCCACTGGGATTCTTGTTTTCTAAACATGGAGTATCATTTCATTTATATGCTGACGAAACCCAGTTGTACCTCCCACTTTAATATAAAGATTCATGTTCCATTGAGGTTTTGCTAGCATGCTTGCGGGATCTGAAATCATGGCTGTCACCACAACATTTTTAGGCCTTAAATGAGGAAAAACTGAAGTTGTATTGTTTGGACCAAGTGATTTTTATGATGGTAGTAATCTGGATCTAGGCTTTTTAAGCTCTAATGTTACTCCGTGTGCGAGAAACCTTGGTGTGTTACTTGACTCAGGACTGCAGTTTGATTAAACAGATTAATTCTGTTTTCAAATCATGCTTTTTCCATTTACGTCGCATTGCAAAAGTAAAACCTTTTCTTTCCCTCAAGAAATTTGAAATAGTGATTCATGCATTTATCACCACACTGTAATTCACTTTATTATGGAGTTAATAGTTCATCTATTGGGCGTTTACAACTTGTTCAGAACGCTGCTGTGAGGCTGTTGACCGGTAGTAAAATATTTGATCGCATCACTCCTATTCTGATATCTCTATGCTGGCTACCAGTTAAATTTAGAATAGAGTTTAAAATATTAGTCTTTGTTTATAAATCTTTACATGGCTTAGCTCCAGGCTACCTTTCTGTCTTAGTACTCCCTCATAGCCCAACTCGGTCACTTAGGTCTGGGGATCTTGGACTACTGTCTGTGTGCAGGACAAAGATAAAACACAGAGGGCTGCAAGGGTTGGCCCTAAACTATGGAACAGCTTACCACTGTCAGTGCAATCGGTATCTTCTCTTTCTATGTTTAAATTTAAGCTTAAATCTTATTTTCTATCTATGGCATTTAACAACATATGAATTTTTACAGTATGTTTTTTACTTTGTTGATTGTAATTCTTTATTTTATGGACTGGTTCTAATGTTTTGTACAGCACTTTGCTCAACCTTTAGGTTGTTTTTAAATGTGCTTTATAACTAACTAACTAACTATATACTCATTATATTTGACTTTACCTGTTAGTGATCTCTTAATTATTTAATGTATGTTATGATACAAGTTATGACAGTGTAAATTAATATATTTCAATAACATATAGAAATTTTATAATTTAGAAGTCAATTTAAAAACTCCATTATGTGCAATTTACATGTTTGCATACAATTTTTAAGTGGAGTATTGATTATTATATTATTTTAAAATAAATAGTATTTAAATTTAAGTTTGGGCTCTGTTGTTAATTGTATCCTTATAGTAATGTATACGGGCTTCCTATAGGTTTGAGCATAAGCTGAGGTAGATTTTTATCCATGAGAAAATTAATTATTTAATTTATTTAAAGAAAGCACAATTTGTTCAGTAAACCACTATTTAATAATACAAAAAAGTGCATTTATGTTTAGTTTTTCCCCCTGATGTACCGAAACCATACTGAACTGTGAAGTTAAAATTGAGGTACATTATATTTATGATCTCCTACAGTAAACTTGTGCCACGTTATATTTATGATCTCCTACAGTAAACTTGTGCCACGTTATATTTATGATGTAGCCTTCCGTCACGAAGAACCAATCATTTGCAACTGGCATTTTTTCGTGTCCAGTGTAGACAGCCTTTAAGCTGTTCTTTTACCATTCCTCTTTCTTTTTCTTAATGCCTCTAAATTCTTTATTTATTAAATTCTTTTATTGGGGTCTTTAAGAGGAAACAGTTTTTCTGAAGAATCTTCAGTACAAGTGCAATCGTCCCTCTCGACAGTGAATAATGGAAATGAGCGTGAAGGGAGTGCACTATTTCTAGATTTGGACCAGTGACCAGAAGAGTAGACTCGCTCAAGAGACCGTGCCAACAGGAGGAAAGGCAATAGTGACGACACTGGCTGCGTTAGAAACAGGTAAGATGTATTTGGAGGAGAAAACAAAATCAATACAAATAAAATAAGGCAGTGAAATTCAAAACATCAACGTGACACAAAAGAAAATTAATGGCAAAAATTAAAACACAGACTTGTTCCAAACAATTTAAATTTCACCTTACTATAACCCTTATTTGTATTTATATTATTGATTGTTTATCTCTTTTTTGTTGTTGTTGACCTATTTAGATTGGAGCTAATAATGTTAATTGACCCTTACTCGGCTAATATGTGTATAAAATTTATTTTCACCTATTTATTCAATTAGTTTCTGATTGGCTTAATGTAGAAAATAACTTTACATTTCAATACAATCCTTCCAAATGATAACCCTTTGAAATACCTTTTTCACCCTTGTTTTCCAGGAAAAGAAATATAGAACCAAATAATTAGATGAAATAAAATACAGAAGAATTTAAGAAGATGAAAAAAAACAATAAATCAAATGAACTGGTCACAATAGCAGACTCGATATGAATTAAGATTTCACTAAATCTCAGTTCCAGTTCAATGCTGCTTACACGAGATCCTTCTGCAATTGAATTCTGAGCAACACAGTTCAGGCAGAAAGGGAGGAAGCATGCACACAATCCTACCACTCCTTGATTCCTTGATCAAAGCCCTGTCCTTATATGGGCATGACTCGCCAGTTCCTGCACGCAATGATGGCTTTAACGCAAAGCAGGAACAGTTCAAATTCAAAATCTTCCACAGGAATCGCCCAGTGTCCAGGAAAGCATCCGACTCAGGGAAGGATGAAAACAAGTAGAAAATAGAAAGAGAACGAGAAAGGACAAAACAAAAAGACCCAGCCTTGCAAAAGACAAAGCCAAAAGAAAAATACAATTAGACATTCCTTTCAAAAATATACATCATTACAGGAGTTAATCTGCAAATAAACATCATTCATCATATTTAAACTTAATTTCCATCGAACATTAGCATATTGAATTTGCATAGATGTGCAAAGAGCCCTTTTCAAAGGATGCACTTAGGCCTCATCTGCCGTTCAGCCGTTAGCTCATAGCTTGAATACACGACTGAAGCCATTAAAATAACATTTGTAAACTGTTCATAGTAACTTTTAACTCTGAAGCATTAGTTATTTAACACATTCACACAGTATTCTCACCACTTTAAACCAGAAGATTAACTTTTATGCGTCTTTCACATACAAATACGCATAACACAACAGCATTTAATGGTTAAACACCATTTTACAAACATATATACAAGATAACCTCAGTAATTGAGGATTTAATCACTTCACTTACCAAAAGAATTCATTTTTTTTCAGTTCTAAAGTTTGCAGAAAGACAAACCTTTAGCTTCAGGCCTGTATCTTCCCCGAAGCATTCGCGCTAACATTCACCCGTGGTCACTGACTGATGACCTTCAATCCACACTTTTATCTCAATCTTATTGGTCATTTACTTCTCTGATACACCTGTTCATTTATTCATTCATATTCAGATTTTTTTTCCTTCTCTTTCAGGATCGCATCTGCTTCTCATCATCCCTCTTCCGGCTCCACCCGTTAGGACAGGGCTAACTTCCCACTCCTCTAATAGGTCCAATCTTCATCTTATTGTGGCAGGCGACATCTACATTGTGTGTGGGGAAGGTGTTCTGTGTAATAAAATAACTCTGTAAAGCCATCAATAAATCTTGGGGGTTTATTGAAACAAACCTGAGTTGTTGATGTTTACTTAAAGGGGGGCCTTGCTACATTATTAAATTAAATAACTTTTCTAAATGAGTTTTTTTTATTGAACTTTATACCTTTTTTTCTTTCTCTCTCTCTCTTTACAGATATTAATAAAATAAAATAAGTGGTTTACACATTCGTGAATGTTGTAGTTTTCTTCCTTTCTTCAGCAACAGGGTTTCTAGTAACCTGGGTTACACCAGGGTCATACGAAGTGCTTTATGCTCTTTTAATGTATTTTTGGCTCTTTCGTGGACACTATAAACTGTCATCGTATGGAGGAGACATTCGTCACAACCTTCTTTTGTGAGTAGACTGTGATATCAGTTATGTTTGGTAAGCGAATGCTGTAATATAAAGTGTGATTTATCATTAAGGACAGTCCAGGCCTGTTAATTACTCTGTGCGGGAGAACCGGCGAATGTCACAATCTGTGTTTTTACAGTCCTGTACACCTCAGATGGGAAAATAACAGACCTCTAATGTCACAGTAGAAGCTGCTTTCCTGCACTGATGATAGCCACACCGCCATCATTTATCCCAATGCCTCCATCATAGAGATGCAGATCGCAGCAACTAACACGCCAATTAAAGCCAATAGAAGCGCTAAACTCCACGTGATGGACATGTGCCGTTGCTATGGTTTCCAGTGGCTCTATACTGTAGATCATCGTTTAATGGCAAGGTTAATGAGGTACATGTGTCACACTCAAGCTGCTGTCGTGTTCTTCGTAATGATGATTTTATTGTGTATGTCGCTGCTGGTCAGACTAAAACAGAACAAGAAGAAAAGTTATTTTACATCTGCTTCAGAATATTGGTTCATGATACACGTCTTAACTTTTTTTTTATATAGTTTTGCAGCAAGCTCTGAAATAAAACAAGTGTTTGCCATCAGCTAAAGCCAGTATGTGCGCAGCTGCTTTTACAGATAAAGACGACGCACTGATTTGAACTGTTTTACCTGCCGTATTGACTGGAGACTGGAGCTGACAGTAATTAATGAGCTCCAGCACATAATTAATCAGCTGCTCAGATTATAAATAAGGTGAGACTGTCATTCACAGAGGCAGAGAGCAGAGCATGTGTTGACCGTCGATCTGTTTTTCTGAATCTCATGTGAGCTCACATAATATTAGATCTGTTTCTTAACGGACTCTAGCACTCCTGATGCAAAGACTTTCACAAAACAATAGTTCAGTTTGTTTGAAATGCACAGTTTCATCCAGCGCTTGTATTTAATTCTTATTAGAGTCTGCATTTGGAAGCCTGTTTCTATAGAAGCTTTTTATCTCATAATCTTTCAACTTTTTTCATGCATTTATGAGATATAAACTCAAAATATTCAGGGAAAAGTGTGTGAGTGTGTGTGTGTGTGAGGGAGAGAGAGTGTGTGTGTGTGTGTGTGTGTGTGTGTGTGAGGGAGAGAGAGAGTGTGTGTGTGTGTGTGAGGGAGAGAGAGTGTGTGTGTGTGAGGGAGAGAGAGTGTGTGTGTGTGAGGGAGAGAGAGTGTGTGTGTGTGTGAGGGAGAGAGAGTGTGTGTGTGTGAGGGAGAGAGAGTGTGTGTGTGTGAGGGAGAGAGAGTGTGTGTGTGTGTGTGTGTGTGTGTGAGGGAGAGAGAGAGTGTGTGTGTGTGTGTGTGTGTGTGTGTGTCCAGGGTCGAGTTCTGGTCATCATGGCAGCTGCTGGTTCATTGGCTCTCTGCCCGGTGCTGGTGATAATAACAGATGTCTCCTCACCAGGCGGATGGGCGACAGAATGACCCTTTACCGCGGGACACCGGCAGACGAGGACATACGGTACGTCCTTTGCCACTCAGGACGATTTCACGATTACTTACTATATTTTTTTGTGCTAAAGTGGAACTGTTACAAGTATACACTAGGTGCACTTTAAACGTCTTGCATTTAAAGACAGATATTATTCAAAGCTCATACAATCCTCATCGATAGAGACATTTAAACACTTTAGGTTTAATGTGAAGAAACATGCATTGTGCACAAGTAGTACTCAAAATAAAGTTTAATTATCATTTTGATATCAGTAAGTCTCAAGTGATATGTCAGCAAATATGTTAATAGATTTGAATTATATTTAGTATGAAATAAATGTATTTTAAATATATTACTGTTTGCTTTTTTACTAGGGTTATATTTTGAATGTGATTTTATATTTTAGTTTTTCCCTGTAATAACGTCATAAGGGTGAGTAAATGATGGCTGAAAGATCTCTGTAAGACACTGCTGTCATTTGGTGAAGGAAGATAATGAAGTTTACAGAGCGACGCTTCTCGTGTTTGATAGGCAATGACATCAATGAAGCACCGATATCACAAACTCCACTGCTTTCCTGCTGTTTTAACAGAAGAATCCAGGTGTTTGGAACACACAACACTATCATACATTTATTTATTTAACACCCATACTTATTTACATCTCAAATTTGCACATAACATACCTGTACATACATAATTGTCTATTTTGTTTATTGTGTTTTTGCTATTTTGGACATTGTCTATTTCTACATTATTCTTATCTGTGTCTTGTCTTGTTGCTGTCGTTCTGTTGCACTGTGGAGCTTCTGTCAGTAAAACAGATTCCTTGTCTGTGCGAACATACCTGGCAATAAAGCTGCTTCTGATTCGGTTCATCATGTGTTTGCGGTGAGGTCAGGACCGCTGAGGAGCAGCCCACATCGGTCTCCTTGAGCGTGAGGACGTTTGCACCTTCAGGGTCCACTAGCTCTGCGTCTCTCCAAACGCCACTGACATGCCACATATACGAGCCGCTGCGCTTTTGGGATGTCACCCACCTTCTAGTTACCTCTGTGCACATGCAAAGAACACGAGAAGACTTGGACTGATGAAGCTGCTCGTGGAAACAGAGGTGCTTTGAGATGGAGATACATGGCCAGTGATGGTGTTCACATCACTCTGGTTCCTTCAACAAAACCACAGCAGGAGTTCTCCATCGGCTTATTGGATTATTGCAGAAAATAAGCTCTGTGACCAACACAATTTATGATTTTTACATGTTTAGTTAAATATTTGCCTAAATACAATCAGCAGAACTAAAAAGCTAAACTCACATAATTTTGATCAATTTCTCATAAAACAATGCTTCTTATCTTCTGTCATTTTGCTTCTTTAGACTTTTGCTCTGGAAAACAAGAAAAATACTGAGGAAGATCAGCTCTTTTTGTGTACATATCTAAAAATTCTTGACTCAAGATGCATTTATTTTACAAGTATATTACGATATTACTGTATGATATTATGTCTTGTTTTCTGAAAAAAAAAAAAAGATTTTGTTAGTTTTTGCTTAAAACAAGCAAAAATATCTGCCAGTGGGGCAATAAAAATAATCTTGTTTAGCCTTTGAATTAAGATTATTTTGTTTACCCCGTTGGCAGATATTTTTGCTTGTTTTAAGCAAAAACTAACAAAATCTTGATATTTCAGAAAATAATCTTTAGTCGTTTTATTTGTCAAGTAAATGCATCTTGATTCAAGAATGTTTAGATATTTATTCTAGAAAACAAGACAGCAATACTAAGTGAGAAAATCATTTTTGCAGAGCACATTGTAGTGTTTGATAGTAAAAGCTTTGAAGCATTGCTAATACAATACATTTACATTTAAACACCATATTAACGTATTGCATTCCATTCAATATTGCAAAATGAAACCTGCAGAAACCCTGAATAAAACATTTATAAACTCACAAGTGTATGTTGCTGATGCATGTCATAGAGTAAAACGTGTAAATATCTTGAGCTTGTGTTAAACACAGAGTTTTACCCAGAAACCCATTCAGAAAACCCATTGAGTTCAGGCGGAAGTGATAAAACGCAACTGGTTTCTCCGTTTTGGCCTCTATATGCTGCTTGGAATGAAGGAAGAAACTGAGACGGAGGAGCTGAGGTTTGATCTGTGTGTGTGTGTGTCACCTTTCTCATCTGTCCTTTAGACGCTCTGAAGCGACGCTCACATCCGGTCTGGTTCATTCTCTAGGGCTCTCAGACTCGATCAATGACTCGATTGATAACCACAGCGACATCGATTCATACACAGCATCTGCTTCAGAAGCCATGGATCAGCGAGGCTTGGGCCGCTCATCAAGCTCCTCAGTCTCTCGCTGTGCGATCTGATTGGAGTCTGAGGGCTGCTATATTTAGGAGCCTCTTCCAGCTAATTGAAGGTGAGGAAAGCGAGCGTGTGACAATGTTCGTGCGGGAGGTGAGATTGCAGACACGCTTTTTCTCTTCTTTCTTGCTTTTCTCTGCACCTTCCTGGCATGCCATTAACGGCGTGTCGAGGAGATTAGTTTCCCGAGTGGAGGAAAGCACAACAAACCTGTTCTCCTTCTGTCTGAAGCATCAGCCTCTGGAGGAGAATGTGCTGATATGAGTCAAACACACACGGAGAAACGCCAGAGTGAAGGAGAGCGTCGTCTGTACTGGATCTGCTGATTGACCCCTGACTCCTGAAACACTGACCAGAGCTCACAGAATAACTTCAAACGAGAAACGCTTCTTCATTGTGAAGTCACCTGTATCTATACAGCGCTTTTAACAATACAGATTGTGTCAAAGCAGCTTTACAGGATCAAACAGGAAATTAGTGTCAATAATGCAGAAGGACAATATTAAACACTCAGTTTTCAGTTAAAGGCAGTTCATCATTGAAGCGAGTCACAGTCAACAAACAGATCTTCAGTTAGAACAAAAGATTTAAAGCTGTTCTTTTACAATTAAAGATAAGATTACTTTTTATTGCATCTTTAATTGCTTTTTTAGCCGAAGTGTTGAGAATTTGAGTTTGACAGAATTTATTTCTCCACCCAAATGTTTTTTTGCAGCAAGGAAATTCCACTTCCTCTCAAGATCTTAAAAACAGGGTTATTAGAGTTAACTAAAACTAAAGCCAGAAAAATAACATTTCTTTGGCTTAATTTCAATAAAACATTAAAAAAACATATTTGAGTTAGTTTCCAGGACAGCATTATCTCATATTCATTTAACTTGATGTACTAAAATGACTAGAAATAAAAGTGAAATATAAATGTATAAAAACTACATAGACATATTTAAAAACAACAAAAACTAATAAAAATGACAAACTAAAATGAACAAATAAGAAAATATAAATCAGAATATCAACAAAAACTGTAATGATGCTAAAATAAGACTAATTAAAAGTCATGTTTTCAGTTGTGTTTAGAGTTTATAATTCTGTTGTATATGAAAGAACTGATGATTTCTGTATAAATTCATGTTTGTTTTGTTATTATGGAAATGAGTTTGAAGATCAGAAACAATGGAGAAAGACTTTATTACACTGTAGAAAAGACTTTACTTCGTCTTTATCATGCATTATAAAAGATTTAATGCATTAATTATGCCTTGTAATGCACATTATAATGCATTGTTCAATCTCATCATTAATTGTAACCACATTAGAACACTTATCAATTCATTGTTACGCTATGCATTTTTGGTTAAAATTATTTACAACAAGATATATTGTATTACAATGCACATAATTACAATGCATTAACCTTTAATAATCCGTTATAATGCATTATGCATAAAGGCTTTAAGTAAAGTTACCGAATGATTTTCAAAGTTGTAAATAAAATAAAAATTGAATTTGTTTTACAAGAAAATCAGGAATACTATATAGGAATACTTCAAAATTCCCTGTCGAATGCATTACTTGCCGTAATTATTTGTGATATTTACTGGTAATTTCAGTTGTTGCTACATCAGTTTTTGTGTTGATGTCTGGTTACTATGAATTTCTAGATTGGTAAATGATACATTTTACATTTCAGAATCAGAATTTTATGTTGTGTGATGGTTGTGTGACTGAAACTGAAGCGGTTATTCACTCGTTATCTTCTCTAATCTCATGCGTGGTCACGTGACACACGGGAGCCAGTTTCGTCGGATGTGGTAAGGGCACTTTTTAATTTGATTTTGACTGAAGTGTGCTTCTGTCCTTCTGGTTTAATGGGTTTTGTGCTGTTGTCTCTGGTGCGAGAGCTTGACTCTGACTGTCTTGTATTGAGGAGCTGAAGAGGGTTTCTTCAGCTGGCCGTGTGGAGCAGATCCGCCGCCCCGGGCGAGTTAATCAGAGTCCTGACTCCGGCAGGGTGGCAGTAATTGCAGACAGCACTGATTGCTCCGCTCGCTCTCCTGCTTTGTCTCTCTACAGGTCATGCACAACACATCTGATCCCTGAGCTTCTCTTCACACACAGATCTCTGAAGGCCAGTGGAGGAGTTTATCTGTCTCATTTGCATGCAGTCTTTCCTCCGCTTTATTAAATGCTTTAATAAACTAGTTTCCAACTTTGCTTCTAAACTTAGATTTTTTTTCTAGTGTTGTCAAACGATTAATCACATCCAAAATAAAAGTTTTTGTTTACAGAATATGTGTGTGTACGGTTATTATGTATATATAAATACACACACATGCATATATTTTGAAAATTATATTTATATTCATATAATTGATATTATGTTAATACAATTAATATATAAACAATATTTTTCTTAAATATATACGTGTATGTGTGTGTATTTATATATACCTAATAAATATACACAGTATACACAAATATATTCTGAGTGCATTTCTGTTCAAGATTAGAGAGATTCACGGTAAACACAAAAGCACACTTTTATTCTTTTTACTGTAAGCATTTGTGGTTGTGAATACAGTAAGAAAAGAAACACATCAAGCTTGTGTATTTGAGTATTTGTGTGTTTATTGATCGGTTGGTGTTCAGTGAAGCACATGTGACGAGTTAGTGATGAATTACTGTGGCTTTCTGATTGGTGGTGTTTGAAAAAGGACATCAAGTGTAATGGAACTAGTCAGACACAGCAGGTGAGTAAACGATATAGGTTTTATTCAGGTGCGTGCAAGGTGTCAGGTGAAGGATCGTCTTGAAGACAGGTGAGGAACAGTTCATTCGTGACAATAGTGCTCCGTGCACAAAGGACTGATCCTATGCTTCTCCTTCTCACAGGTCTCCAAGGTTCCCGTGTCCAGGAGGCGAAGGAGAGCGTCCCGTGAATCTTCGTAGTATACTTCAGGAGCTGGGAGGATGACAAGGAGCAAAACAACAGGTAAGTAACTTCAGGTAGGATACTCAGCTAGTAGGGCTAGTTGAGAGCGTCGGTCCTTGAGGTGTCTCTACATCATGTTACTTTACTCCAAGATCGGACGATCAAGTGAGCTGAGGGAAGTGCTTTTATGAGTGCAGGATGATGACGGTGACGATGATCAGGTGAGCATGATGATTAATGAGGAACAGGTGAAAGTGATCAGTGAAGGTGAAGACGGGCCATTCTGTGACATTACCTCCCCCTCCCGGACGGCGCGTCCCGCGACGTAACAACAATACCGGGGAGGGGGGGCGGGCGTCCTGGAGGCTGGAGCAGAACCTGGACAGGACAGGGAAGCCTCCAGGGCGGATCAGGAGTCTTGGGAGGCCATGGCGGATCAGGAGACTTGGGAATCCATGGTGGATCCGGAGCCTTAGGAGGCCATGGCAGGACTGGAAATTCGGGAGGCCATGGCGGAACTGGAGACTTGGGAATCCATGGTGGATCCGGAGCCTTAGGAGGCCATGGCAGGACTGGAAATTCGGGAGGCCATGGCGGAACTGGAGACTTGGGAATCCATGGTGGATCCGGAGCCTTAGGAGGCCATGGCAGGACTGGAGATTCGGGAGACCATGGCGGATCTGGGGCCTTGGAAGGCCATGATGGATCTGGGTCCTCGGGCGGTCTTGGCGGATCGGGATCCTCGGACGGCCATGGTGGATCGGGGTCCTCGGGAGGCCATGATGGATCTGGGTCCTCGGGCGGCCTTGGCGGATCGGGGTCCTCGGGCGGCCTTGGCGGATCGGGGTCCTTGGGCGGCCTTGGCGGATCGGGGTGCTCCGTGGCCTTGGCCCTTGGCCTGGCCACACAGACTGAGACTATATGGCCCCCCCCCAAAATTTCTTTGGGAAAGTTCCCCTCTGGGGGCCACATTGGAGGAGAGGGTTCTTGAGGGCGCTCTGGAGGAGCGGACTCTTGGGGGCGCTCTGGAGGAGCGGGCGCCGGAGGGCGCTCTGGAGGAGCGGGCGCCTGGGGGCGCACGGGAGGTGCGAAGCTGGACGGGACCAGCGTAGATGCAGGAGGGCGCTCTTGCAGAGCGGACTCCTGAGGGCGCTCTTGCAGCGCGGACACTTGAGGGCGCTCTTGCAGCGCGGACACTTGAGGGCGCTCTTGCAGCGCGGACACTTGAGGGCGCTCTTGCAGCGCGGACACTTGAGGGCGCTCTTGCAGCGCGGACACTTGAGGGCGCTCTTGCAGCGCGGACATTAGAGGGCGCACGGGAGGCGCGGGGCTGGACGGGACCAGCGGGAACTCAGGTGGGCTGGACGGGACCAGCGGGAACTCAGGTGGGCTGGACGGGACCAGCGGGAACTCAGGTGGGCTGGACGGGACCAGCGGGAACTCAGGTGGGCTGGACGGGACCAGCGGGAACTCAGGACGGCTGGACGGGACCAGCGGGAACTCAGGACGGCTGGACGGGACCTGCGGGAACTCAGGACGGCTGGACGGGACCAGCGGGAACTCAGGACGGCTGGACGGGACCAGCGGGAACTCAGGACGGCTGGACGGGACCAGCGGGAACTCAGGACGGCTGGACGGGACCAGCGGGAACTCAGGTGGGCACTTGCGAGGTGCCGGAATTGGTGGGCTCAGACGAGGAGCAGGCACAGGAAGGCACTGGCGAGGAGCTGGCACTGGAGGGCGCCTGCGAGGAGCAGGTACTGGATGGCACTGGCGAGGAGCAGGCACTGGATGGCACTGGCGAGGAGCAGGCACTGGATGGCACTGGCGAGGATCAGGCACTGGAGGGAATGTCATGCCCTCAAACTCAATTAAAATCCCTACCGGCACCTGTTTTTCCTTCCTCGGTGGTTCAGGGTGAACCGTTATAGGCGGCGGGATCCTCTCCAGCGCGGACGGCGCAACGTTCGTCGCCCTTCGCGGCGGAATCCTCTTCGCCGCGGGCGGAACATTCATCGCCGTCTCAGGCGGAGCGAATTTCTCTTGGGCGGGGGGTAAGGGCGAGCGGCGAATGGCGACCCGTTCTCCCCAAAACGGGTGGCCTGGGTAAGCCGCGACAGGCCGCCCGACATCCCATGCTGCACGGGCAGGGGCGAGCCGCGAACGGCGGCGTGAACCCCCGCAAACGACGGGAACCAGCTCAAGCATTTCGAGCGGCTATCTCGTCTTCGGTTGTTGGTCCGATCTTCTGTAATGGAACTAGTCAGACACAGCAGGTGAGTAAACGATATAGGTTTTATTCAGGTGCGTGCAAGGTGTCAGGTGAAGGATCGTCTTGAAGACAGGTGAGGAACAGTTCATTCGTGACAATAGTGCTCCGTGCACAAAGGACTGATCCTATGCTTCTCCTTCTCACAGGTCTCCAAGGTTCCCGTGTCCAGGAGGCGAAGGAGAGCGTCCCGTGAATCTTCGTAGTATACTTCAGGAGCTGGGAGGATGACAAGGAGCAAAACAACAGGTAAGTAACTTCAGGTAGGATACTCAGCTAGTAGGGCTAGTTGAGAGCGTCGGTCCTTGAGGTGTCTCTACATCATGTTACTTTACTCCAAGATCGGACGATCAAGTGAGCTGAGGGAAGTGCTTTTATGAGTGCAGGATGATGACGGTGACGATGATCAGGTGAGCATGATGATTAATGAGGAACAGGTGAAAGTGATCAGTGAAGGTGAAGACGGGCCATTCTGTGACATCAAGATACTTCCGTTAGATTTGTGTGTGTTAGAGAATTGTGTGTTGTGTTTCGCAAAAAGTGTTTTATGAAATGACAGCTTTCAGAAATTATGTGACAAGGAAAGATTTAGTGTAAGCAGTTGATAAATACTGTAAAATCACGGTGTATTTTGATGGACATTCTACTGACTCACTTTGCAACTACTTGTCAACTTATTCTACTAACCCTAAACTAACAGTCTACTAATAGTCTAATCAGAGTTAGTTGACGTAGTAGTTAGTAAAATATCTAAAGTGGACTATCAAAATAAACTGTAACCTGTATTTCTTTCTGTAAAGTCATTAAATCCCTGAAACTCTGAAATCAATGAAACTTTTCTCTAATCTGCTCTAACAATGACTGAGTTTTGTTCTGATGCGGGCTGTGATTGTATGAGTATCACACACTGAACTCGCTGTAGACTTACACCTTCATAAAAACAACCCTGCATCTGCCTCAGAAGGTGTAAATTAATGAAAAGAGCTCATGCCATCTGTGCTGCTTCTCTGGTGTGTGTGTGTGTGTGTGTGTGAATCTCCTGTGAGACGCTGCGTGTGTGTGAGAGAGAGAGAGAGAGAGAGAGAGAGTGTGTGTGTGTGTGTGTGAATCTCCTGTGAGACGCTGCGTGTGTGTGTGTGAGAGAGAGAGAGAGAGTGTGTGTGTGTGTGTGAATCTCCTGTGAGACGCTGTGTGTGTGTGAGAGAGAGAGAGAGAGAGAGAGAGAGTGTGTGTGTGTGTGTGTGAATCTCCTGTGAGACGCTGCGTGTGTGTGTGTGTGAGAGAGAGAGAGAGAGAGAGAGAGAGTGTGTGTGTGTGTGTGAGAGAGAGAGAGAGAGAGAGAGAGTGTGTGTGTGTGTGTGAGAGAGAGAGAGAGAGAGAGAGTGTGTGTGTGTGTGTGTGTGTGTGTGAGAGAGAGAGAGAGAGAGAGAGAGAGAGAGAGTGTGTGTGTGTGTGTGTGTGTGTGTGTGTGTGAGAGAGAGAGAGAGAGAGAGAGAGAGAGAGAGAGAGAGTGTGT
Organism: Barbus barbus; assembly: GCF_936440315.1. NCBI lineage: Eukaryota > Metazoa > Chordata > Actinopteri > Cypriniformes > Cyprinidae > Barbus > Barbus barbus. Next base: position 33,257,138 of record NC_136738.1, on the reverse strand, counting down.
GTGTGTGTGTGTGTGTGTGTGAGTGTGTGTGTGTGTGTGTGTGTGTGTGTGTGAATCTCCTGTGAGACGCTGCGTGTGTGTGTGTGTGTTTGTGTGAGCATCAGTCAGCGGTCAGGCATGTGTGTGTGTGTGTGTGTGAATCTCCTGTGAGACGCTGCGTGTGTGTGTGTGGTGTGAGAGAGAGAGAGTGTGTGTGTGTGAGAGAGAGAGAGAGAGAGAGAGTGTGTGTGTGGTGTGAGAGAGAGAGAGTGTGTGTGTGTGAGAGAGAGAGAGAGAGAGAGTGTGTGTGTGTAAGCTTCAGTCAGCGGTCAGGCACGTGTGTGTGTGTGTGTGTTACAGAGATCATGTGCAGAAGTGAGTATTATTCACACAGCAGGAGGTGTGAGATGTGTTTGCACTGATTGGTTTGTGTTTAGTGCTGTTTGTGTCACTTCTGATTTTTCAAGTACAATCCATCATTGGCATCAATTGTATAACAATTATATATATTTTTTCAGATGTAAAAACTTACACTGCAAAAGTAAATACAGGATTATGTTTAACCAATATGTGAATTTGACAGATTTTGTTTGCAGAATACAGGTATCAGTCCCAAACAAACAACGTTAACAACATCCTGCTACTATTTCACTGTTAAACCACTGCAAACGATTCAGTGTGTGAGTGAACTGTTCAAATGAATCAAATCAAATGAACCACAAACAACTCCTGACCTTTTTACAACAGGTTTTTTGTACCTGTTCTTCATTAGCCCTTCCACAAAGTAAGACCTTAAAATGTAAGCAGAAAAATAAAAGAATTCACAGAGCAAAAAGTCTTAAATTCATAAAAACTGGGGGGAAAATGAATAATGAATATCTCCCTCAGGATTTTTGTTTAATATAAATATCTAAACGTCCTTAAATCAACATACATTTACTGCAGATTCAAAATGAAGATGGGCTCTTGTTTTCTAAGAAACTGATCTAAAATGAAGTGGGTTTCTGCTTGAAACAAGAACAAATATCTGTCAGTGGGGGATAAAAACTTGTTTTCCCTTTGAATGAAGTAGATGTTTCTGAGCCCATCAGCAGATATTTGCTCTTGTTTTAATCATAAACTCTCTATTTTGATCAACTTAAAACAAGAACAGAAAACAAGACTTCCTATTCTTAAGTCATTTTGCTTTTCCATGTATTGTGATTTATGAATTATTTTCCCTTGAAAACAAGACAAACATACTAAAGAGCAGTAAATGTTATCTCCATATTCTAGTGAAATATTTAAACCTTGAATTAAAAAGTAATGCAGATCTGTTGGAAGTGGTATTTTCAAACGTTGAAGTGTTGCTAATAAACTCTTTTTTTGCTCCATAAACATTTACATTTAGAGAACATACTGGCATTTGGTGCTCCAAAAACAAACAAACAAACTTGGTCTTAAAAAGTCTTAAATTTACCTCCATAAAACCTGCAAACACATTGATTCAGGAATTGATTCAGTGAAAGGGACTCACTGCATTAGCGGTTCAAACAGGGTCACACTATACTGATTTAACGGGAAAATGTTTACCTCTCCTGAAAAAAAAATACATACATGCAGTACATACATACAATTAAATAAATTAAAAAAAGAGAAACAGAACCAGCTGAAACACTCAAAACTGCCGTGTCAGTGTGGTCTGACTTTAATTACCATTCTATATTAATGCGCTGCTTACACACACACACACACACACACACACAGATCAGAGATCAGAGATTGTGCAGTGCACACAGAAACATCCAATAGCAAAGAAACTTTTTGTCAATGTTGGCCCGCAACTTTTATTAATAAAATAGCTTCAATACTGAATCGCTTCATTATATTTTTCAGCTACGGGGAGGTAAAGTCGCTGTTTTTGATGCAAGTAAACTCGTCGTAGAGACACACATATTTTTACCCAAATTACAATGTTATTTGAACGTTTAATGTTCTAAGAATGTTAAAATGTCCAGTTTTATTGTTGTGATTAAAACATAATTTGGTAACACTTTATTGTGATAGTCCACTTTACGCATTCTACTAACAGTAAGTAAGTTTGTAACTCCATCTCAACTAGCAGTCATTAGAGTATTAGTAGACCGTCTGCTTAATAACTTATGAGAAACTTTGCAAGTATATGTCAAATGTTTCTACTAACCCTAAACCTACCCTGACACTGTACTCTGAGAGTTAGTAGACATGTCGTTGGAAATTAATGAGAATTAGTTGACATGTCGTTACAAAGTTACTTATAGTTAGTAGAATGTCTAAAGTGGACTATCGAAATAAAGTGTTACCATTATTTAAAGGTTACAAAAACATTTATGAGATTCTACTAACTTTAGTCTTTATTTAAAATATTACATTATTTTAACCATTTATGTTTAATATCCTAAAAACATTAAAATGTCCAGATTTCTTGTTGTAATTATTACATTTAATGTTACAAAACATTTCTTAGAATGTTCATCAAGTAGAATCTCAAAACATTTTCTTGCAACGTAAAGAACGTTCCACAAATGTTATATGAAGAAGGTTTCCAAGCGTTGTGAGACCGTTCCCCGTTAGCTGTGATGCTTCCGTCAGAGTGCTTCATTCACAGCGTTCCTCTATCAGGCCTCGCCGGAGCTCTGTCTTCTCTCTTCCTCTGAACCCTGGAGGAATTCTGCTAACTTTGTTTCTAAAAGTGGCATCGTGAAGAATGTTCTGCTCGGCGGGTTGCCATGACAACTGTCTCCGAGAGAGAAGCAGAGGCTCAGCGAGATGCAGAAGAAGAAGCTGGAGAGGAAGCGTTCAGAAGGCAGGTGAGAGAAGCCAGGCCTGTCAGGAGATGGAAACTCGCAAACTGTGTGTCTATATACTACATATGTATTTATATACTGTGTATATTGTGTACATATATATGCATGTATATAAAATCCTTAAAAACAATTCTGTAACATTTATGGTAAAAAAACAGCAGCTGTGATTGCCAGAATTTTACCATAAAAATATACGGTAGCAACATTTTAGGTTTTAAGGATTTAACTTAAATTTATATTGAAATACCGTAATTTCATTTATCTTTGTAATACTCTGATAAATACCAAAAGCAGGTGACGATGAGAAAGTCACATGATGAACCAAAGCCTATCACAAGCAGCTTTTAATTATTAACATACATAGAAGGTGCACAGTGTCATTCCTAACCCTAATTAATCACCATCATGGTGACACACATGGAACTGAAATAATGCAATAAACATTCATTTAACAACATTAGATGTAACATACAACCCTAATGTTCAAAACTGATCAGAAGAAACTAAGAAATATAGTTATTTCACAAAAACAAAAAAAACATAAAATTTGAAATATAACGCAGGGAATTCTGTGAATGTCAATTACCGGTTATTCAAGATAAATTATGCATTCTTTTTCACTTGCAAAAATGGTATACTACCGTAAAATTTAATGTAATGTCCAACACTAACTGCTTTCATTTTAATCAGATTTTTTATGGTTAATCACACTAAATGAATGTGCTAAATTGACAGATTGTGTGATTTGGAAACTGAATCTCTTGTAGATCTGACCGTGTTTCCAGCATCATCTCAGATTCTCAGGCTCTCAGTCCTGTGTTTGAGTTATTTATTTTATTTAACCTTTATTTAACCAGAAGAGACTCTCTGAGATTAAAAATCTCTTTCGCAGGAGTGTCCTGGCCAAAATGGGCAGCAATACATCAATTTCATCACAGAATGTTACAACACAAACAAGCTAGAGACACTTAAAAACAGTTGCATTATTAATACTGTATGCATGTGTTCACAGTTCAGATATATTTGAGCGAGAAGACCGTATTCTCGAACCAAACTCACATTTTCAGCGAAGCATTGCTGTGTGAAGAGAACAGAACCGGACTGAACTATACTGTAACTGATCAGAAATCAATTATCTCTACAATCTGAGCAGATGAGGCTCATTCAGAGAAACACACATCAGATTATATTACTGCATCTGATTGGTTGTTTCATTGCATGACAATCATAAACACCCAACAAGATGTTCGTTTACTGTGATGTTTAATAGATTTAATTATTGATGAAGCACTTGCCTTAATTAGTGTAGTTTTTAAGACAACAAGCTGGAGCATTCCTATGATTTTACCACAGTAAAGCGGGATTTAGGTATCCCTAAAATAACTATGAAGCAGGATTGTTGCAAGAATACTTCATGTGTTCATTTTGAATCTCCAGTAAATGATTTAAGGATGTTTAGATATTGGTACTGGAAAAACAAGACAAAAATACAGAAGAAGATACTTGTGTATCCGACTTGTGTTCCAATTCAATAGCTTGTTAAGGTTTTAATTTGTGTATGATCATAGTAAAGCAAAACATGGTCTCGTGGCTCTTTATAGTTGAAGTTTGTGACTCTAGTGCAGTGAAACTGTATAAAGCCTGACATGAACATGATACAGATTTCAGAAGTGAATCTCACAGAAACAGTACATCACACACAGCAGAGTAATTAGCGTGATGTTTTTTTTAGCAGCAAATTGGATTTCTGTACTCGGGAGAGACGCTCTGCAGTGACCCAGAGCCGACTGATCAGCGCTGGAGCGACTGAACGTGTGTAACGGGCCTCATGTTCTCATCCTCCACGAACACCTTCAGATCCCAGAACGAGTTACAGAAGCTCACGAAGCGTCCGGAGAAGAGCTGGAGCTCCGGTCTGGAGTCCTGAGCTGGATTCTGGGACACAGGCGACAAATTCTGCTCATAAAAACATTGTTTTCAATTGCTGAAATGTCCAGTGCAACTTTTATTTAAATGTTACAAAAATGTTTCTTGAACAGTCTACTATTTTTATTTATACCCAAAATATAAAGTTATTTGAACGTTTTAATATTCCAATAACCTTAAAATGTCCCGTTTCCTTATTGTGATTATAACGCTGTTTAAAGGTGACCAAAAAGTTTCTTACAGCGTTCATCAAGTTCACATAACATCATGAGGCCGTTTTGAGAATGTAGTTCTGAGAACGTTTTCTCTCACTGTTATGAGAATATATCACTAATTAATAAAGTTATAAGAGCATTCCGTAAACACTGTTTAGAACGTTTTTCTGAGCTTTGGGAAGGTTGCAGGGATCTGTGAGAGTGTTTCTGGAGCAGAGACGGTGCCACAATGAGGCGGCGAGGATGAAGCGCGGTCAGGTGACACTTTGAGGTCAGTGACGGTTGTTGAGGAAAGATCCGCTGCTAAAGCGACGTTCTCTCTCTGCTTTTACTCTTAGAGGACAACGAAGGCTCTTCTCCCAACCTCTCCTCACTTTTTTTCAGAAATGGAGGCGCAATTAATGACAACATGAACGATGTCCTACTTTTTGCCTCCGATTCGGCGCAGAGGAGGGAAACATAGGAAAATTCCCCAAGATGGCCGCCCGAATGCGTCGGCTAGGTCGGTCACACGGCTCGTCCAATTATAGAACAGCTGTGACAACTGGGGGGTGAAGATGGAAACTCTTCCTCCGATGCTATAAATCAAAGCGGGATGGCTCATTTTCAAGGTGAGATGTTGAGGAAGCTGGAGAGTCAGGATTTTGTGGGAACTGGAGCACGGATGAATCACGCGGGAACTTACCCTGATAGCACACGTACATCTCCGAGACGTCTATTTGATGTCTGCATTTACATCTGCAAGGCATATTATTTAGGGTGTTTGCTCATCTGCAATACGTCTATAGGACGTTTCCTTTAGATGTCAAATAGACGTCTATTAGATGTCTTTAAGATGTTTATGATTTAGAATGTGTATAAAACTGACATCTGAAAGACGTCTGCCAGACGTTTGTAGACAGCAGATGCTCTCCAGATCACGAGATCTTTAACAGACATGTTGCAGACGTACGTGTGCTATCTGGGTACCGGAATCACAAATGCGGCACATCTTAAAATAATCAAAGCTCACCTGCACATGCAATCAGTACTTATAAGACATTTACTTCTATAACGCTTTATACAACAGAGATTGTTTCAAAGCAGCTTCTCGGAGATAAACAGGAAAATAACTGCTAATGCTGCAGAATTCATCAATTATGAAACAAACTCAATTTCAGCTGTAAAGCAGCTCTACAGAAGACAATAGAGTCATTATTCAGATCAATTCAGTTCAGTTTTGTTCTCAGCTGATGGAGTCAGTGCAGTTCAATCAATAATTTTAATGAATATTAATTGAGTTTTAGCCCAGCTGTGAAAGTGTCAGTATATTCTGAGCTGTGACAGAAGAACACCTGTCAGGATGTTTGGCATTGAGACAGAGAAACACGTCGCAGGTTAAGCCGCTGTAATGTTCAGGAGTACGAATAATTCACTCTGACTAATGGAGGACGAGTATTACAGCAGCGCCGGGTCAGAACCTCTCATTAAACACACACATACTGTATGCTCTCATTTAGAGATATCTGTGTGTGTGTGTGTGTGTCTCTGTGTGTGTGTGCGTGTGTGTTGTGCGGCTGCATCCTTCACTCTGACAGCACCACTGCATTTGTCTGGCTCCTGTCGGTCCCTCATTACTGACCCTGAGCTCAGAAACAATGGGCAGGTTTGGAGCACTGAGCGTGTGCCCTGGAGCTGCGGCCTACACGAATAAATCAAACCGAGGAAGGAGTTAGAGACGCCGCCATCAGGCTTCCTCAACACCAGCTACACGTCTGTTAATTAGCACCCAAACCTGTTCATAAAGAACGCTGTGCGTTTGCCAAAAGACTGAGACCGTGAACGTCAGTCACGCGCTCCAGTCTGATTAAAAACTGGGATTCTGCAGGATTGTTGGATTTGGAACTTCCAGTTTCCAGATGGTGCGTTTCCATCGGCGTTCCAAGAGCCAAACGCAAAGGTGCACTCAGCTTCGGCTCCTCCGATATTCATTAAGTCTCGTGTAATAATGGCAGCGAATGAAAAGCCCTGGAACAGATATTTTGATTAATGGATTCGGAGGCTTCCGACAGCACTTCAACGCATAGGATCCTATTTGTGGTTCTCAGCAGAGGAATGAAGCGGAGAGCCGAGGAAAGAGAGAAGAAAGTGTGATAAAATGATAATTAGTGTTAATCTGATACCATTGCCTAGCAACAAACGATAGGCTGTAATAATGGAGTAATGGCTTCTATTTTTGGCCTCTCTGTCTTTCCAGCCTCTGCCGCCTATTTTTCTTCCACAAAGAGAGAGGGAGAGGAAGCTAATGGTCAGAACAGTCCTAATGGATCTGAGTTGAACTAAAATATAAGACATAGTCCCATGTCGCTTATTCACGCGGGAGCCGCTGGAAAGCTCCTGCAAATTGCCTGTCAATGAGTACAGGTGTATGGCATTTCAAACGCTCCCCAGCGACGCCATTCACCGACCCTTCTGTTCAATACAAAACACGTTTGATTTCCATTCTGTTCCAGCGCATTATCATTTCAAAAGCAGTTTCTCTGCAAGAGGCTCGTCTGATCACGTTTGTTGACTTAAGCAACTATCGCAGTGAGATAAACTCAAGCAGTAAGCAGCGTTTGAACGCTTTCAGTGATGCTTCACACTCGCCCAAAACCACTGAAGAAGCTCTCCGATGAAATCTCTGGGATTCTTCTAACTTCCCACATTATGAACTGAAAAAACATTTTTAAAAAGCACATTTGTTTAGAGTGGAAGTGTGTGTTTTACCTCATTCTCAATGACTTTTTGAATTAAAAAAAATATATATATAAATTTGCATAAAGGAACCATAGTGAGAACTTAAAAATAAAGGTTCAAAAGGGGATTTTCACAGTGATGCGATGGAAGAAACATTTTTGGTTCCTCAAAAAACCTTTCGGTCATTAGTTCTTAAAATAGCATACTGTAAAGAGCATTTTAATAATCCAAAGAACCTATTGCAACAGAAAGTTTCCACACTTCTAAAATAAAGGTTCCAAAAGGGTGTTTTCATAGTTGTTACAAGGCGAACGAGACGTGAGGCGTGCGGATTCATGTGCAAACTTTTAATTATAAACACAGTCAGTACACAGGCAGGGTCAAACACCAGCAAACAGAAATGGCACGGGCAAGACACGAGAGAGATCCTAGTGCAAGCATGGGTCGGCGATCGGCGAACAATATCCAACAGGGCAAGGCAGAGCGATAATCCAGGTACACGAGCAGTAGTCCAAGAGAGGTGCAAACAGAGTCCAAACGGCAAGGCAAAGGGTTAATCCAGGAAACACAGGCAGAAAATAGGAAACAAGACTATAAACAAACTAAACTTAGACTTACAAAACACAGAATGGCTTGGTAAGGCAGCTAACACTTGGAGAGTGTTATACGCAGAACCAGACTCAGAGCTAGACATAAACACAGAAGGGTTAACAGAATACGCAGAACAATACTCGGCAGAGAGGAAGAGGAAGTGATTGTATGATAGTTCTCAGGTGTGAGCGTGATTAGTGCAATCAGCTGTATATGTGTCGTCAGTGCAATGGATGATGGGAATTGTAGTTCGTGGGTGAAGTGCAACAGTGGTGTGGTGCAAGAGTCAATGTGATGGAGGAGTGACCTCTGGTGGTGAGTAAACAGAAGTCCACAGACCAGATTCGTGACAATAGTGATGCAATAAAAGAACTAGTTTTTTTAATAATCCACAGAACCTTATTATTTTTATAGTTATAGTTGCATATAGTGCCCCAGCTAACAGAGAACATTCTCAGAATGTTGAACAAGCATTCTTCCAGCAACGTTAATAGAACCTTCGTTCAGAGTTAACTGTTCTTTAAAAAAATTATTAATACATTTTATAATTTAATAAAAAAATTAATACATTGTTCACATAACATTTTATTTTTGAAACATTTTAGTTGGACATTCATCCAGCGTTACTTGTTTCAGAACGTTCAGAAAACATTTAGGTTTTTTTCAGCTGCTTACACACATTTTCAAACGTTTTCAAACATCTTTTTTCAAAACTTTACACACAAATCCAAGAATTACACACAAAATGCAAAATGCTTCACATCTCTTGCAAAATGAAGCACTGCATTCAAATGATCACAAACACATCTCAAAAGCAAACATTTGCAAACACCTTTGCCATAATATTAATTCCTGTTAGATTTGTGTGTTACAGAGAGAACTGTGTGTTGTGTTTTGCAAAAAGTGTTTTATGAATTGTTGCTTCTGCTGTCTGTACCAGCTTTCAGAAACTGTGTAAGTATAGATTTTGTGTGTAAGCAGTCATTCCCATAATATTTGCAAAATGATAAAAATGTAAAAAAACCTTTTAGTATTTTAAAAACTGGACATTCAGAGAGCATTCATTTCATATCTACTGTATGTGGAAAGGGAAAAAAACTAATATTTTTAGCACATATTTTGTTCGCTGGAACAGCACATAGCCTACAAGAACCAAATATGGGAACATATTAAATGTATGCTAATATTGAGCAAAAAAAAAAAAGTATCATCAGCTTTTCCAATTACAATACATAGGAGTGTAAAATGCTGATGCATGTACGAAACGCTGTGTTGTGCTGCCAGCGCACTGCAATTAAAGCGGCCCGTTCCCTCTCGAGTCCTCTAACACTCCGGCACAAATGTGCTGATGAATAAAGATGCTCCCAATTAAATCATAAATGACAAATCACACTCATTAATAGCGAGCACAAGCGCGCGCACCTTTGGTTTTTGACCCCTGCCCTCCGCTGACCCCCGCTTTCTGTGTTTGAGCTCTTCAAGGCCACGGCTCGCACATGCTCGTGTTTGTGTGTGTGTGTGTGAGTGTGTGAGTGTGTGAGTGTGTGTGCTTTGAGAGGCGTCGTGGGTGGATGTGTGTAGGCGGGTGCGCACAAGCTTCTCAACTCAATGCTGTTTTGATTCTCTTTGAGTGCCAATCGGGGAAAACGTGCTTCTGGGGTTACAGCTGATGACTTTCTCTCACAAACACGAGCGTGATCACTTCTTATCCGTCTGCACAACGTTCCAGCAGTGAAGTTCATTACACCTCATTGCGCTCAGGGGGTGATTACCAGTTTTAATAACTCACAATTACTGTAAAGCTTCTTTTGTGCTGCCCATGTGCATTAGGGAAGGGCCGACCGCGCTCATCAGATCTCCCAGCGGCGTACGCAAACAGACAGCGCGTCTCATTCTCCGGTTACTGACATTACCTCGGTTCCCTGAGATAAGGGAACAAGCCTTGCGTATGGGGTTTACTCCTGTTTACCCTGTTACTGAAGCCTGATTTGTTAACGTTTGTGTAGCTGTACAAACCAATGGCGCTTTAGCCCGCCAGAATGTGCGCTCAAACCGCTATTTCATCAGAATCACTTGACTGGAGCGACAGCCATTGCTTCGCGTGCAGCTTATAGGACGGCAAGTGATGCAACGCTCGTTCCCTTATCTCAGGGAACCGAGGTTTCATCAGTAACCGGGGCATTCCGTATTGAACGTTCGCTTCACGTTGCGTATGGGGAATGGTGTCCAATCACGCCGTGCTATGTGCAGAGACAGAACGACCTGCTCCGTGAGCCCAGTCTTGGAGCACTTAACTTAAAGGCCCCTAAAAACATGAGCCAAACTGAGTCCCAAGCGTCAGCTGAGGATACAGATACAATCATTTCCACCCTCTGAGAGAAACCAATTATAAAATCTGGCAAATGTGGATGGAGACGACCAGCCGGAGGCCACACAAATCTCACCAATAGAAATCCCACTGGACCATGCCCAGGAGGAAGCCATTTTAAAGGGAGAAGATTCTGATGGAATGGTGCTTTGAGCCAACTTATATAGAGGTCGGTTCCACCCATTCTGGCGGGCTAAAGCGCCATTGGTTTGTGCAGCTACACAAACATTACATAACATATCAGGCATCAGTAACAGGGTAAACAAGAGTAAACCCCATTCGCAGCGTGAAGTGAACGTTAGATAGGGAACTCCGTGCTCTCGATCTGATGGACTGCTGGCCTTTAAAGGCTGAGAAAATGAGGCATGGATTGCTTTGGCCCCAAATGTCACGGCAAGCGATTAAGAGGGACACGTGTGAGCATGTGACACTCCTTCATTAACCTGTTTAATCCCAAAATGTTCCCAGACATAAAAATGTCCAAATGATGTGTCATTAGTAAGGGGGACAAACTGTTGGAAAAGTGTTTAAAATTGTGTTTTATGGTCGGTTGCCATTGTGACCGGTGGGATAATGTGTATACTGAATTCATATATTTCTGCAGTCATCAAAATGTGTGCATATCTCAGCCCAGCTATTTTAAACTCTGTCTGATCACATTCTAGGGTTACTATTACGCATAAAAACCCTTAGGAATATGACTATTAAAATACAACCATCACCTTCTTTCAAAATTGTTCATTTATTGTAACATATACAATTGTTACATTAGTGCTACCAGTATTACAGTCTCAATATTGTAACTTATTTGTAACATTTGAACTTTTAAAATTTGGAGGAATATTTAGTCATTTCAACATCAACTTGTTTACTCATATGACCACACTCAACAAAACTGAGAATTCATATATTAATGCTAGACACCTTAAAGATAACATGTACCACAAACCTTTGTCATATTTTTATGTTAACATACTTTAGCCTTTTGTTTTGATGCAGTCCTCATCTTCTCAAGGCGCAAACAGGAATTAAACTGATCTGGTCATGTGACAATCTGCACTAATCATGTGAAACTGCACAGATTTCATTGAGACCCTTTATTTCCCATATTTGCAGGAAATGCACTAAAACACCAGTCAGTGAGATTTTTAGAGCTTTATAAATGCAAAGCTTCTTTAGTGTCGCTAATGCATCCGCCGCCTCTGCTGCTGTGTCCATTATATTTCTGCAGGTTAGAGATGTTTCTCTTCCATTCGTGAAGTCTTTTGTTCCTCACGTCACGTGATTCTTCCAAAGAATCGTGGTTTGTGTGCTTCTGAAGACTTTCAGTGTAATTAACGGGGCTGCAGATTCACTGTTAATGAGTAAATGCGTTTGTTAATGAGGAAAAAAGGCAATTTATAATGAAAGAAAGAAAGAAAAACAGCACGAGAAATCATCAAGTCGTGACTTTAAAATGATTTAATTAAGGGTTGTGTTCAGAATAGTCTACTATCATGCTCTCACTATCCACGCAGCTATTAAGGCATCATTTTTTGGTTTTAATTGAGCTGCTAAATGAAGACATTAGAGCGTTTAAGGCATTATTACTGTGATCGTTCTCTGTAAAGCTGCTTTGAAACGATGCCCGTTGTGTAAAGTGCTTTCTAAATGAAAGCGCTTCTGCAGCTTTGATGGAGGTAAAACACAGGATGTCAGTATGGACTCTAAATGTGCTTGTGTTCTATTAGCAACACTTCTAAGTCTGAAAATACACCTCCAACAGACTTGCATCTGCTCCAAGCACTAGAATACGGAAATAACTTTGACTGCTGTTCTTCCTCAATATCTGTCTTGTTTTCCAAAGATTCTTAAATCAAGATACATTTAAGCAAAATGAGAAGTATTTTTTTTAATGTTTATGATTAAAACAGGAACAAATATCTGCTGATGGACTCAGAAAAATCAACTTCGTTCAAAGAGAAAACATTTTTAGATGGATATCTGTTCTTGTTTTAATCATAAACTCATTTTGTTCAGTTTCTCAGAAAACAAGACTTCATTTCTTCATTTTGCATCTCCAGTGAATCTATCTTGATTTTAGGATGTTTAGATGTTTGTACTGGAAAACAAGATAGAAATGCCTGTTTTCCAAGATTTTTCTAATTTCATCAATTTGTGATTTTCTGCTGTGAATGAAGAAATTTACTGGGGTTTTCAGCTGTTTACACACACAATCTTCCCTCGTCACTCAGTTTCTGAAATCTGTCACTCAAACAGCAGAAGCACACACCAGATCTACAAAACCAGACACTAATTATCAGCCTTTGACTCAGTTTTCAATTTCATAAAACACTTTTTGCAAAACACAGCACACAGTTCTCTCTGTAACACACAGGTATTAATATTACGGCAAAGGTGTTTGCAAATGTTTGCTTTTGAGATGTGTTTGTGATATCTGGAATGCAGTGCTTACTTTTTTGCAAGAGATGTGAGGCATTTTGCATTTTGTGTGTGCGATTCTTGGATTTGTGTGTAAGCAGCTGAAAAAAACTGTAAAGGCCTTAATGCTTGGAAGAGTGAATTCAGAGCTGATAAGGACTCCTGCAAACCGTGTGTAAATGAGTTAAGTGTAATTTGTGTTTGTGCTTGTGAAGCTCATCGTCTTCTGAGAGCTCCTTCATTCCTGAGGTGTTCTGTCCAGCACTGCTCTTCACTGGAAACCGTCATTATTCACTGAAGCACAATGAGTCCAAATGAAGAGCAGAAAGCTTGTTAATTGAACACATGTAACTTTCTGAGAGAGCGAATCAAGCGATCAGACTAGTTCTTCTGGTTTCTGCTGATGAGTGTTTGACCCGTCTGTGGCTGCCATGGAAACGTCAGAATAAATCCGGCGTGTTTCTGGCCAAGCGCTGATATTTATAACATCCTGCGCTGCGAGTGAGATTGTTAACCTCTCGCCACAACAGCATCTTATTAAACTCACACAGAATCCCAGAGCCTCTAATTTACCACGTTACAGGCGATTATACACGGCTGAATCTGCTCTGAAACACACACACACCAGCTGGTTGATGACAGGTTAAATCAGAGCCTCTGTGTGTGTGTGTGTGTGTGTGTGTGTGTGTGTGTGTGTTTGTGTGTGTGTGTGTGTGTATGTGTGTTTGTGATAAATGAGGACATGAACTTGTATAATGACACAGGTATGACAGGTATTACAAGGAGGACATTTCCCCATGTCCGCACTTTTTCCAAACGTTTATAAATGGTTGTTGTTCCGTGTTCATGTCAAAAACTGTTTTTTGTCATAATGTAATAAATCAGAACCAGTGTTTTTTATCACTGATAAACTACACTGAAAAAATTACTGTAGGATTTACTTTGAAACAGTTTTACTCAGTAAATTTCATAAATAATTGCAAAGAAATGGAAAGTCACTGAATTAAACATGCAGTCCTTAAGTAGAAAGAATAGTATTTTCGTGCTCCAATAATCTTTGTTTTATTTCCAACTTTAAAGAATAATTTTTACAGCGTATTATACAGTTTTTAATCAATATTGAATTCATTTTTATTTTATATTTTGATTTTAAAGTTTTAGTATTTTTGTTGTGTTTTGACAATTTTTGTAGTTTTTTTAATATGTCTATATAGTTTAGAATAAACTATATAGACATATATAGTAGTTATATGTAGTTATTTAGTACATCGTTAAGCATCTGAAGTGCAACAAAATTAAAATATTATCATCATCATTTCAGTTTTAAATAAAACAACAGTTATGTTTTACAAGATTATTCTTCTTCAGTCTCTCTACAACAAAGTTTCACATTTAATCCAATCTCATTTTAAAAACTCTTTGTAGTTATTTGTGAAATTTACTTGCAATTTCTGGGTGAAAATCATTTCTACACTTTTTTTCACAGTAGCTAATAGGCAAGTGTTATATAATAATTATTTCAGTTGCTGTTTGTTTTATTTCAAGTAACAGATGTTTTTTATGGTTTTCACTTTCATTTTAGTTTTAGTTAATAATAATAATTCTGATCAGAACGGAGCTTGAGTCTTTAAATAAGAGAAGAAACTAATTAAAAGGTGCAGAAGAAATGCAGAAAAATTTGATCTGACTACATTAAACACATAAGTCAGCTCAAACTAACGAGCGAATACTTTTAAAAATGACCTGTTATCATCAGGTGAATCTGTGGGGTCAGAGGTCACGTCTGCTGCTGAGAGATGCTGGGTTCCCGCTGACGCTGCATCCGTCCTCCAGACGAGACCGCGGTCAGCAGATGCTGCTGAAGACAAGCCACACAAGACTTCTGCTTAATAATAGAGAATGTCCAGCATAAGCAGAAAAACGGCAAAGGAAAAGAAAAACCACCTGAGAAATAACAAAAGTTGTGCGATGGGCTTCTGAAGTTGCTGCAAGAATGCATTCAGCATTATTCTGTGTTACATCACTGAGTAACAGACTGTTATTATAGAGCAAACCACACACAGATTGCTCATTCATGGACTTTAAAATGATTCCGCTTCTGATCAAATGCTGCAGTTTCAGTTTCAGTCAGGGATTCACACATTGTTGCCTAATTCCGAGTATGGGTCGCCATGCTTGGTTGTATGTCATGTGACTTTCACTTTACAGACGCTCCTCAGAGTCGGAACAGGTTTGGAACGACATCCCAGCTAAGAAAATATATCATAAGAACTTTTCCTAATGTTCCCATTAAGTTATAAAATGTTATTTCTGAATGTTCTCTGAATGTTCTCTTTTTTAAAAAGATTAAAAAATATATTTTTGAAAGGTTACTTACAGTTGACAAAAATATAACTTGTGGTGTTTTTGTTGTTAAATAAGCAATCCCAGCCGCAAAACAATGCCAAAGCAGCATAATGCATTACTTTCCATAAAAACTAACTAATTAACACGTTTAGTTACTTTTTTTTATAGAGTAACACAATATTGTAATGCATTTAACCTTCCCCAACACTGGTAATAACATAAAAAAAATAAATTAGATGAATGTTCAACTAAAACCTTTTCAAAAAGTACTTCACATGAACGATGTGTAGAAGTTCTTGAGCTAATATTTAGTGAAGATTAGTAAAGACCACATAGCTTTGAACGATTGTTGTATTAACGCTACGCGAAGAGCATTTTTGTTGTTGTTTCTGTGTTTGTGTCTTCAGAACCTGTTGGTTTATTTCATATGCGGAATTATGGAATATTTAGCTCAATAAAGGAGTGGTCTGTGTTATTAAACTATCAGAAGTAGCATGAACATCAGCTCAGTATACAGCACTGAACATGCAGTCTTTATGCTTTAATAACTCCTGAAATATCATATCTCACTGTCTTAATATGATGGGCAAGAGCTGAACAGTTTACGCCCATATAATCAAACAGCCGCGGATAACATTTTAATCGGTGGCGGGGTTAATTAAATGACAGCGAGTGTCAAGAATTGTGCTCAGAACCGCGTCACAGAATAAATGTCAGCGATACTTCACACACTCATTAATGAAAATCTCTCGTTCCTGCAGCTCTGCTAAAAGCAAACACACAGCGGCGAGCCCAGTCTTTGGGAAAGTGTTTTAATCACAGCAGCTGCAGAATATGATGTTGTGTGTGATTTAAGAGCAAATACTGGCAGCTGGAGCATTTGAGCGGCATATTTAACTGCTTCAGTGGAGGTCAACATGATTTAGCCGCTAAATCCAGACGCTTTGGCCTCTCGAAATGAGTTATACTCTTGTAGAAAAGAACAAAATGCTCCTTTTTGCTTCTGGGCACTTCAGAAGCTGCTTCATATAAAACAAGGGACTTTATTGCTGGCGTGATCGTGTACAGCAATCAGAGTAGAAGGTTCTGAACGACGGATGAATTATGAGCGTTATGAATGATTGAACATCACAGCAATGCCGCCATTAATCGTTTTGGACAGTTTTGATGAGTCTGCATGAGAATATGTACTCTTCTGACAGCTGCGCTCATGTCATTGTGTTTCAGATTAAAGTCTCATAAATGTTTTTACTAGGGCTGGGTTTGACCAAAATGTCACGATTCGATTCTCATTCACAAGCTTGCGATTCAATTTGATTCAATATAACCCTGTTTAATACTGTAAAGCTGCTTTGACACAATCTGCATTGTAAAAACCGCTACTAGACTATCGATTATTTTGGATATATATCAGGTGCAGTACATGCTAAATTTTCTAAAGGAAAAATCCTGTAAAATACATGAGAGTCAGTTGGTATTACTATAATGTTGAAGGTTAAAATGAACTGATTTGTATACAAACACTTAAATTACATACAGTGAAGTTCTTATAATAATAAAGTTACAATTACATAATAATATTTCTACTCCAATTTGTTTTGTTTTTTTAATATAAACGTTTGATTTCTCCAAACATAAATTAAACATTGAAAAACAGTAAAAATTATAATGAATATATTTTATGGTGCATATATTTAGCAAAATGCTCCTCTCTAGAGTTCATTTTTCTAGCTGACTAACGAGTTAATGGTAACTTTCTTTTCAGAGGTAAATGTGATGTTATGTGCCATTATATTGACACCTGGAGACACGAGACTGATTTTGGTAAGTTGTACTCTTTCTTCAGATGTTTATTCATGTTTATTTTGTGCTGCTCTGTTAATAAAGCGGATCCGTTCACGTGCGCTTGAACTGAGGCAGCGATCTGTCACTCCACATTAAACCGCGCCAAAACAGCATTTATTGTTTGAATATTGTAATAAAATGGACAGAATTTGAAATCTGAGACTTTGTTTCATTTCAAAAGTAACAGAGCACAAAGCTTATTGTGATTTACTGGATGGGAGGTGTGCTACAATGTTCCTGTCATTAACTGAAAACAGGCCAGACTAATCGATTCATGGCAATTAAGAATCAATATTGTTTCGTAAAAATGAGAATCGCTCAAAATCGAGAGATCAATATTTTTTACCCACCCCTACTTTTTACCGTGAAATGCTGCTGTTCTCCTGTAAAATATCACTGATAAAGCCTCATCTGATGGGGGCAACATTTTGTTAACATTTCAATAAGTTATGAAAACTTTATTTCTAAATGTTCCCTGAATGGTCAAAGCATCCAGTTTTTCAAACATGTTAAAAGGCTTTATCTTAGGTATGCAAACGTTATGGAAACTTTCCATTTGATCATTTTGCAAACATTATGAGAATGTTATATTTGAACTTTTTTTCTGAATGTTCTGAAACCGGTAGTAATTCTATTAATGTTAGGCACCTGGAAGAAGGTTTGTTCCTAATGTTGAGAGAACCTTGTCAGAGCGTGGATGTTTCTCATTCTGAGCTGAAGGTGTTGGCTGGGTTGGTTGTAATCTTGGCCGATTTCATTCTAATTGTCGTATTTGTGTCTTTACGATGCTCCACAGCAGCAGCAGCAGCATTGTGATAAAACAGGCCTCTCTGGCCCTGCGCTCGAGGCGTTTGAGTAATGCGATGCTTGCCAGCGGTGTTCCCTTTTTAATTGCTCCGATTTCTTCTCCCGGTTGGACCCCGCGCACACAATAGAGTCTCAGACCGACGTCGGCGCATTAATCATGTCTGTCTGCGGGAGCCGTGCACACGGACGCATCTGGGGTCGCATTGCTTGACAACAGAGCGCAGGACTTCCAAATGTTATCGCACCAACACACGGATGATCCCGTCTGCTGACACCAACCTCCAGCTCAGCTGCAAATCATAACCTACTGGTTCAGCAGAAGCCTTTCATGGGGTTTCACAGGGTTTCGTGGAACACTGCTGGAGCTGATGGAAACACTGGAGCAGAGGTGATCGATGGATGAAGGGCTTTTCTAAATAAAACTACTATTATCATCAGTGTGTTATGACAGGTCTTGTGCTCATTTATTATTTGAGAATTAATTAAGAGCTTTCTGTACACCAACTGCTATTTTACCCAGAAAGTTGGCAGGAATCCATAACGAAGCAGCACAATGTGAAAGTGAACTTGAGTTACATAGCCTATTCAATCAAGCTCAAAATAAATGAGGCGAAATTTAGTATTCACAATCCTGTGGTGTGGGAAGTTTGTATTTATGAGCTGGGAAGTCGTAAGTCAAGTCATTTGGTTGAAGACGGTTCAAACTAGGGGAAGTCGTGGCCTAATGGTTAGAGAGTCTGACTCGTAATCCAAAGGTTGTGGGTTCGAGTCTCGGGCCGGCAGGGATTGTAGGTGGGGGGAGTGAATGTCCAGCGCTCTCTCCACCCTCAATACCACGACTGAGGTGCCCTTGAGCAAGACACCGAACCCCCAACTGCTCCCCGGGCGCCGCAACATAAATGCCCACTGCTCCGGGTGTGTGTTCACGGTGTGTGTGTGTGTGTGTGTGTGTGTGTGTGTGCATTTGTTCACTACTCACTGCTGTGTGTGTGCACTTGGATGGGTTAAACGCAGAGCACCAATTTCGAGTATGGGTCACCATACTTGACAATACGTCACGACTTTACTTTTACTTTTTTAACATATTTTTTTCTTTATCTATCCTAAAAGAATGGAAGTGAAATGTGACAACATGCCCCATAGGTAGAGCACATATGATCACATCAATTATTGACTTTTTATATAACAAAAACATTTTGGGCGTTTGGCAATGAATATAGTAAAACAGATTTATACAACATAAAAACACACTTTCAGAAAAACAGCTGATTTGTAATAATAAAAACTAAAACTGAGACAAAAATTTTAACTTAAGAATGTCTGAAAACCATGTGTTTTACAGCAAGCCCTGCTCTTTTCTACTTATACAACATGATCGATAAAGAATGTGCATCAAGTGTTTTAAAAAAAAAAGTTTTTATTCAATTTACAAATGTGCTGTAAATGTAATTGTTATGCTATCGTAATTGTACAACGTAATCGCATTTAGTTAGATTCAACAAACTGACTGTTAATACATTGTGCTGTATCCATCGCATCTGACATGTTTTCTCACTGACCTGCTGCTAACTGGGAAATTCTTGCAGTCTTGCCAAGTCCGCATTTTTTTCTGTGGAATTGGGCTATTTTTATACAGCTGCTGCGAGAAATCCATCCCGCGGTGGAACCCTCTGGAAAGAGGTTTTGACCTCCGGAACATGTTTTCTGTGCAATGTTGCCATTTTCCCCCAGAACGTGATTGGGCTAGTTTTATGTACCAATTGACCTATCGGTAAGTCCCTCCCCTTGAATGCAGAGTAGCCAATGGCAGTCGAGTATCAGTTGCACAGGGAGCGGAACTCGGACATCTGTAGGTTTCAGCGCCATGGAGAAACATTGGAAGATCCGAAGCCCGTATCGGTTTTATGGGGTTTATGCTTAAAAAATGGAAAAACGATGTGCTTGGGGAACTTGTAACTCTGATTCCAGGTATCCCGAGAGGATGGGCAATATAATTCATTTTATTACATTTCCTGAATCCAAACAAAACAAAATGTCCCTAAGTATTCAACTTAAGTAGTTTTCTGGTTGCCATACACTCATTAAGTTACCATTTTCATCTGCTCAAGCATAATGTTATATTGTGCTTTAGCAAGGTATCTCTGGCTAAAACTAGCTAACGTTAAATTTAGTGAGTCCATGCTAACGTACACACCTAAATAGCGGACTGTTCTTGCGTCTTGTACAGTGTAGGTCAAAAACACATAAACGAAGGTCTACATTTCAGTGCCTCTCCATATTAAACTGGTTAAATGTACATAAATGTAATCGTACCCTGCGATGCATGAACAGTGTTGATCCTGCATGTTGTCATCCGCGACCGTGATGACTGATCGTAATATGAGACTTCTCCCGCTTGCATTGTGATCTGTAAACCCTCGCTTCGAGTTACCCACCTTATTTATTTTTTAATATTTTATAAATCCCTCCATGGAATATTTAATTCCCTTTTGGTGGCCTTCTGTGTCCAAAATTGTGCAAAAACATCGTGGGGATAAGGTTTTCACACTGCAGCTGTCATTGTAGAGCAGTGAGCGACTACGTGCTTGTCCGAGGGAGCAACAGTAACTGGGGGGGGGCTTACTGATAGGTCAATTGGACTGACGTTGTTATGCAGACCTGGCAACCCTGAACACTGGGCTTAAACGAAGTTACAAGTTTCACACTCATAATTTCGACTTTGTGGCATTCTTGTGCATTCAACTCATAAATACAATTTTTCCAACATGACATGAATGCACCAATATAGAGGGCTGCTTTCAGAGTGGAAGCAAAAATCTCAGAAAAGTCCGAAATTCAACGGGAGCGGGAATAAGAAAACACGGTCTGGACGTCGTGTGCAGTATTATTTTTACTCTGGTTGTGTAAGGAAAACATTAAAGATGACCTATTATGCCCCTTTTTACAAGCTGTGAAATAAGTCTCTGATGTCCCCAGAGTGTGTATGTGAAGTTTTAGCTCAAAATACACCATAGAAATATTTTTACAGCTTGTTAAAATTCACGCTTTTAGGGTTGAACCAAAGCGCGCCGCTTTTGTGTGTGTCCCTTTAAATGCAAATGAGCTGGAGCCTCTTCTGAAAGGGGGCGGAGCTTCAAGAGCTCAAGCTCCGGCATACAAATAAACATTAGTACAAGCCTGTTATCTTTACAGAAAACATACTCGGTTTACTGTCATCTGATTGTACTATGCATAATAAATGCACGTTTATGAATTACACAGATGCAATAAAAATAAGACAGCTGGTCACATTTTGCCTTATCTGCTGTCACAAAATTTCTAAGACTCGGTAGTGATTCAAACAAACTCAAGCGGTCGACTTCACATTGCTTTCATATGCAATTTTTAACTAGCAAATTCCTATTTACGATCATTCTGGAAGCACGTGAAGGCAGCAGCAGTGAAAACAGGCTTAGCTTCAGCAACATTAGCCTTACAGAGTGCCAAGAAGCTCTTTTTTTTGCAGTTGAAAAACTCAAATGCACTGAAGCTGCTGTCCTGTAACTGTTATTGCATGAGAGAAGAGCAAATGCTGCTTCATCGCGCATCAGGAGACGAATCGTTTGACACGTCCGATAAACAAACGATCTGACACGGGATGATTTCTGTCAGATAGCATCATGAACTCATTCTGACATCTTAACGTGAGCTGTGACAATTCATTAGCCCCGAAACAAAGATGGCCAGCCATTCAGCGCTAACATCCAGCTAGCGGCGCAGGCTAATTATCTGCCTTAATTGTTGGTGACCCTGCGGCGGCGCGTTTGAGAAACCGGCATACAGCCAGAGTCTATTGATATTCACCTGCTGATGCGTTTGAGTTTGTGCTTGATTCATAATTACAGCTCTGTGGGTCTTTGTGCTGCGTTTGGCCTTCGCAGACACACACTAGCATTATTCTTAGCTGCGCATCTCCCTCAGAACGCAGCTGTGTGCGTTATTCTACTCTATTATCACTTCAGTAGTGCTTCACTCGCTTCTGAACAGAATATTAGCCTTTACCAGCTCACAAAAACATGTTCGGAGAATGCACTGAAAATAGTATAAATATCTGAACATTCTTGAATCGAGATGCATTTACTTGACAAGTAAAATGACTTAAGATATTATGTCTTGTTTTCTGAAAACATCAAAAAAATTATAAATTTTGCTTAAAACAAGCAAACATATCTGTCAATGGGCTAAGAAAAACAGGCTTAATTCAAAGGCTAAACAAGATTCATTTGGCTAAATTTAGATTTTTTTCAGAAAACAAGAAAACAAAATTATATTTTTTGCAGTGTAGATGAACGCCCATCTTTTAAACATTTAAAAAAAAAATGTTCTTAGTTATACAAATTTTTCTTGGTTACATCATTATGGGACAATTATTTCTGAATATTCTTTTGGATGTTGCAAAACATTTAAAAAAAAAACATTAGCGACCTTAGAGAGCGGGTTGGATTATAGCGTGGTAGAAGACAAGTTAGATACGCAGGAGCTAAACCATTTAGGGCCTTATAGGCAAGTAATAATATTTTGTAAATGATACGGAACTGAATAGGTAGCCAGTGCAGAGACTGTAAAATTGGGGTAATATGATCATATTTTCTTGATCTGGTAAGAACTCTAGCCGCTGCATTTTGGACTATCTGTAGCTTGTTTATTGAAGATGCAGGACAACCAGCTAGCAGTGCATTACAATAGTCCAGTCTAGAGGTCATGAATGCATCAACTAGCTTTTCTGGCAATGTTCCTGAGATGGAAGAATGCTGTTTTTGTAACATGGGAAATATGATTTTCAGGTTCCTGTCTAATATAACACCCAGATTTTTGACTTTAGAGGAAGTAACAGTACATCTGTCTAGTTGCAAAGTGTAATCCAAGATATTCTGTGTACTGTTTTTTGGTCCAATATGTAATATCTCTGTCTTATCTGAATTTAATAGGAGGAAATTACTGGTCATCCAATCTTTTACAGTTTTTACACAATCTATTATCTTAGTTTAGAAGTTTCATCTGGTCTTGTTGAGATATATAGTTGAGTATCATCAGCATAACAATGAAAACTAATCCCGTATTTTCTAATAATATTACCAAGAGGCAGCATGTATATTGAAAATAGCAGAGGACCAAGGACAGATCCTTGTGGTACTCCATACTTTACTGGTGATAATTGAGATGACTCCCCATTTAAATGAACAAAGTGGTAGCGATCGGACAGGTAGGATCTAAACCATATTAATAACCGACAGCTTGAATGGTTTTGGGACATGACCTAAAGATAACGATGAGTTAATAATATTGAGAAGGGTTTTTTCTGCTACAGGTAACAACTCTTTCAGTAGTTTAGTGGATACAGGATCTAATAAACATGTTGTTGGTTTAGATGCACTGATAAGTTTATTTAGCTCTTCCTGTCCTATAGTTGTAAAGCACTGCAGTTTTTCTTTGGGTGCGATGAATGAAGCTGAAATACTAGACGCAGTAGAATCTACATTTGATATTGTATTTCTGATGTTATCTATTTTATCAGTAAAGAAATTCATAAAGTCATTACTATTAAACTGTGGGGGAATATTTAGATCGGGTGGCGTCTGTTTATTTGTTAGTCTAGCCACTGTGCTAAATAAGAACCTTGGATTGTTTTGGTTATTATCTATGAGTTTGCGGATATGCTCTGCCCTGGCAGCTTTTAGAGCCTGTCTATAGCTGGACATACTGTTTCTCCACGCAATTCTAAAAACTTCCAAGTTAGTTTTCCTCCATTTGCGCTCAAGATTATGAGTTTCTTTCTTGAGAGAATGGGTATAACTGTTGTACCATATATTCACACGTTATAGAAACGAAAATGATAGTGTATAAAATTGTTTTTAAGATAGAAAATAGGTGATAAAGAATCAACTTGATGGAGCTCAAACTCAAAACACGCAGTCACAAATCAGCGCATGCGTAAACCTGTGAGGTCTGATTCATTTCAGTGAAGCGTTCGTTTGTGCAGTCCATTTAAATTAACTGGTTCAAAAAACATTTTATCATTAAAAAAACAACATTTGAATGATTGTAGTTGATTTGTTTCTGGAACTCCCTGTGTGACTTTATTAAAGGGACGTGGTGATGGTAAAACATGATATTTCAATGCTTGATGATTGATTATATTATATTAATGATTGTTCAGTGTTTGTGTGTTCTCTTGTAAAACGTTTCCTTTCTCCTATGAAACATTTGTGAAAGAATGCAAACGTTTTGCGAGCAAACATGACATCGCTGAAATATAATTTTTTCCCATCTTATATTTTGTCCATGGTATCATCAGGAGCTCCATATATCTTATAATCTTTTTTTCTTTTTCTTTCTTTTTTTTTTTTTTTGCAGAAAAATAAATAACTGGTGCCTAAAGTCAGTTTTAGGTCATTTTAATTCATTTTTAATTAATTTTTTCAAGTTTTTAATTAATTTTTAATGAGGTAGTCATTAATTCCATTAGTGTAATGATGCATACTTTTCTTTTTAACAATGGTTTATTATCTGATAATTGACCTATTTAATGCATTTTGGCCCCGTTTATGACTTTACTTTAGTTAGCTGCTTTCTAAAGTGCACAAATGGAAAAAAAAAAAAATTATAATTATATATATATATATATGTATATATACACACGCGCACGCATGCACGCACGCACACACACACACACACGCACGCACGCACGCATGCACGCACACACACACGCACACGCACACACACACACACACACACACACACACACATATATATATATATATATACAGTGCCCTCCATAACTATTGGAACAGTAAAGTCAAAATTGCTCTGTTGGCTGTGGAGTCAAGACATTTACAAATATGATTAATATTTGTACTAACTCCACAGCCAACAGAGCAATTTTGACTTTACTGTTCCAATAGTTATGGAGGGCACTGTATATATATATATATATATATATATATATATGTATATATATATATATATATATAAATCCGAAAATCCAAAAATAAAAATTTGGAAAAGGATCCAAAATGTTTTTGTTTTTGTATTTTTACAGTGATATCAAGATGAAAACCATTGAAAACAGATGAGACTGGGTTCTCCAAAGCACCTTTCAGTGAACAGTTCCTTAAAGAATCATTCTTAATTAGTGTGAAGAACATCTAAAGAAACGTTTTCCACTAGAAATAACCTTTTATGCAATGGAAAGGTTCTGTGGATGTTAAAGGCGATGAAGAACCTTCACTGGACTATAGTTTTGAGTAGTAGCCGCTCACATGTCTTTGCTCATGTGCACATCTGTAATCTGTATTTAATGGCCGCAGTGTGGGTAGATATATCCAGCGGCGATTACATCTGTAAAGAGTGCAGCAGGAGCAGGATTCCACAAATCCTAGCTCTCATTTCATCTCAGTCCGTAAGCGCTCGGGTCAGTGTGAAGAAGACAAACCCCCAGCAGCACGGCCAAATGAATATGAATGACGCAGGTCAACAGCCCACTAAAATATGGCTGCAGGGGAGCAATAAACTAGGGAAATTTCTCGCGGGATGAATAACACAGGAAAAAGCCATCCGGGGCGATGCGAGGGGAGCTAGATTGCTCCATTATGAAGCGCTAAAGCCATGCTGCCCTCGCAATTTCAGCAGGACACAAGCGGCGGCCTCCTCCCTCGAAGGCCTGCCGATCAATTTACAGATAAATAAGCTGTCTGGAGGGGAGCTGATCATATATCAGAGCAGAAGTGGTGGGATCACGGATTGGTGCTGTCATTGGAGGATCAGGGGGAATAACGGCGTGCGGTGTGTCCGGTGAGATAAGCCCAGCACTGTCACGTTCTGCTGATGCCTGTATTGTTCTGCTTTCTTCAATGGCTGCAGTTCAAGCGGATGAATACGAGACAATACCTGCATTATAATTCTGATGCTGACGCTCTCTGTAGAGGACCGAGCAGGCCGTGACACGAGGAGAAGATCCTCGCTGACACTGAATCAATCACAGCTTTTACATTTACAGATCGTTTAATAAAGAAACACCTCACACGGGTGGTTTCATCACCTCAAACGCCAAAGAATCTGATTTTTAAAAAACTGAAAGTCTTTATTGTAGCTTGTCAAACACTAAAATATGAAATACACAAAACTTATGAAAATAAGGCTCAAAGTTTACTCGAAATCATCTTCTAAATCCTCCAAGGAAAATTCACAGTTTCTTCAAGTTGAGTTTCACAGTCAAAAAAAACCTGTCAAAAGTTGTTTTTGGTTGTTAGTTTTTTTGGATCTCAATTACTAGACAGTTTCAGCGCTGAACAGAAGTGTGAGAAACTCATTTCAGCCTCACAAGGGTTTGAGAAAAACATTGAAGAAAGACAAAGACGTACAAATAGCAATACATAATCTTTACAATAAGCACAAATAATGAAACATACTATTTTACTTACTATTTATACCTAAGCAGTCAAATACAAATAATCATGACAAAAAACTACTTTCTTTATGTCTGTGCAGCAAATTATAAACAATAAACTATGTGGGTCAAACTGAACCCAAACGCAATAAAAATAGATGGAAATCATTCAATTCCTCTCATATTTGATTTGTAGTCTCAGACAAGCCATATTAGAGGTCTTCTGTTTCAAACTTGTATCTTTAGTATCTTCATAGTGCCACTTTTTGCCTAGTTGGGTGAGTTTGAGACACAGAAACTGAAGCCAGTGTTTGAACACAACAGAATATGAGTATAGGTAATCTATAGCTGAAGTGTAGCAGCAGTGGATTATGATTAGAGCAGATAAAGCACAGAGATCCCTCAGATGATAACTGTGTTCGTGTGATCAGCGACTGCTTTTCTCTTTAATAGCCAACACTCTGGAAATCCATTGAAGTGCTGCTGTCTGAACTAAATATTCAACACTCAGTTATAAATTCAGCTACATTTTCTGAATTTGCCATTCCAAATTAAGAGCAGACCCACACACAAATAATCAGTAAACACACAAATCAATAGATATTTTGAGCTCCGTTTGAGCACACACATCCGTATCCGTCGCGTGTGTGTGTGTGTGTGTCACTGCTTTAGAGGGTATTTACATAATTTCATTCCTGTACTCCCCCATAACCTGAGTGTGAGCCAGTATGCATTTGTTAAAAGCGCTGCCCACACATCCCCCAGCAGAGCCGTATGCACTGGATGGGCTCGTCACCGGCCTCCCACACAGCGTTATATAAAACCAACAGCATCTCTTCACAGGAGCATGAGCGTCAGCAAGTGACTTCTCAAAGGTATCAATCAATTTAGAGAGAAGGCTGCCCTCGCTGGATTACAGCTTTCTTCACCGTGCTGCAGAGGGACAAAGGGAGGAGGTCAGGGACTCGTCTGGCCGGGTCCGGGTCCGGGTCCGAACTGTGTCGTGCTGCTGGATCCACTCAGATGGATTGGGTGCCGCTCGATGAGCGAAAAGCCTCTGAAAGCATCTCCACAGATCAGGGCTGCAGTCTTTAGTGCTGTTCTGATCTGAAGATCCACCTGTGAATGGAGCAAATGGAGGGAGGACAAAATAAACAACTGCTCAAATATCTTTTTCAGACGGTCTTCGGCTTGATCTGGAATAACACTGAGAAAAAACACAGGCCCTGTTCATTAACTAGCCTGTGTGCCTTATTAATGAGGTCAGCTAACAAACAATAATACAATAAAACAATTATATATTGAAACAAAGCACTGTAGTTTGACAAAACAAAACATCTTAATAATATTTATTATATTCTGAATGAAGCTGCGCCATCCAGAGCCAACAATATCATAATTAATATTTAATAATTCATAACATTATTTTCTGTAAACAAAGGATGAATTAAAATTGTTAACTTTTATGTGCATCTTTAAAATCTGTTGCATTATTTGGATAAAATCACAAATAGAAATATAAATGTGAATTATAAAAGTTGCACTTCATTTTTCATGCACTTGCCAATTTTGAGATTTTGTGCTATTTGGGTTTTCATAACATGTTTCGTAATATGTTTGGCTAGTGAAAAAAACATCGAAATACACATTGAAGTGCTTATTTTATTGCACTTTCTCTAATTGTGTCTGTTGGTTTCAATCTTTAAAGAGTTTTTCTCTTTCAATCACCAAACTTACAGTTTTATTCCTCTATATTCTAAAGGTTTGTTTGTACTTCAATCACACTGATTTATACATTTCATTTATGGAGTGATAAAAAGAAAAATCCCAAAATCCCTCTGGAAAAACTTTTAATATTTTAACAAAACCAAAGAACAATTTCGAACCTTGTTTCAGATTCCTGTTCTGGACTATGCAAATTTATGCATATTTAATTAGATAATGCATAATGATATAATTTGCATGTTTAAACAGTCCATTTCAGAAAACGTGTAACTTTAATACAAAAATGTTTACAACTTTGAATGTAATTAATCACCTGGGAGAATATGGTGAAATCTATTAGTTTTGTTACTGTTCACTTCGGGTGTCTTGCCTTAAAAGTTAAAACACTGCTTATCTACCTCTAATTAGAAATATAGATCACGGAAAATCACATATATCGGCATAAACTCGAGCACATCTCCACTCATCTGCGCAGCTCTCGGGCTCCTGCTGTATTTATAGAGCCCTCGTCTTTAGCGCCCGCCTCTCAGGTCAACGCTGTGAAGCGATTGGCTCTCGATCGGAAACAGACCGCTGTGATTGGCCCAGCCGCGCTGTCCATCGAAGCGTTCCACGCGGCTCTCTCGGCACTCAGCTCTAATGTTTCCTCGTTAAATGACAACAAACACCTCCAAAATATAAACATTATCGTCCACAAACGACACACTGTAACGGAACCGGTAAGCATATGTCAATACTTGTTGTTTTTGCTGTCATGTGTAGATTATGAGCTCATTAGCGCGTTTCTGCTAAATTAGCTGGATTAACGTTAGCTGGTTAGTGAGTCCTCAGACAGCTGGTTAACACGCATTAGCTGACTCTACTAGTCCTGTGGGTAGTCAGAAGAGCTCGGACTAGTTCATGTTCTGCTGGCACTGCCTCTGTTAGTAAACTGACCGAGTGTTTCTCATTGAATCTGTGACTGAACTCCACAGATACGAGGCCTGTGATTTTAAATGATTGGCATGTCACATTAATACAGTCACTTTGAATATTTAATGATCTGAATTAATAAACTTCACGTTGAGATTACATGCCTCATAAAGTCCCCACAGCCGCTGTCAGATGTGTGTTATTGTTGCTTGTGTTAGCAGCAGAGCTAGCATGCTAGCTGTTGTCAGAGTCAGTCAGAGGTGATGACAGCTGCTTTATCAACACAGATGAGTGTAAACATGATTTCTGTTTACTCACAGTTGATTAGAAACAGCTGATAATTGGCAGTGTGTGTTTATGTGGTCATGTATGACACATGTATGTCATATCATTCAGTCACAGGTGCTTCATCCATCAAGTTTCCAACATATACACACGTGCAGCTGATAACATGTACAGAATTAGAGACCAGTGCAGTTGTAAATAGTGCAAATCAGACTGACAAATGAAATAATAGTCAAAAATAAATCTATTTTTGAAATGTCAAAGGTCATTGAACGTTTAGACAAAATCGAAAATCTAATAAAAGGTTTTCATGTTTTGTATCATATTTGATCCATCAGAATGTTATGGCTCATATAGTTTGATACAGTGAGAATATGGATGAAAAACAGCTCAGTTTTATTCAGAGACTCAAACTGAGCAAAAATATGAATGTGCAGCAGATGCTGATATTTCTGATGAAATCCTGCTGTGATGTAAATCAGTCATATCTTCATAACAGTGCAGCAGATACTGATCTAATTATCAGCGGTCACTCTATATCTCCAGTAATATATCTTAATAAGAGGAGACTGAAATGATCCAAACATATAATGCAATGCTGATGGAGAGATGAAGAAATAAACGCTCCTCAGAAGATGTGAGATGAAGATCATTCCTCCGCTGAGGAACAGAGAAAGTAAAGCTTCTGGAAACAAACGCTCCTCAAAAGATCCTGATGATCAGATTTGAGACTAAAAGATGATTGATGGAGAATCAAGTAAAGCTGAGCTGCTTCAGTCTAGTAAGAGTTCATCTGGAGATATGACTGCACTTATTCTGACCTTTACTTGATTCTTATGTTTACAATCAGACAACAGAAGGCACGCAGTATACTGTGTGAAACAGGTTTTGAACATGCACAGATAAACCATATATTTTGTGCAATCGTATGTTTATTTAAAATAAAAGTTAAAATCTCCATTGTGCATTTTATTCAGCAATAACGGAATACCTTTGTCCATATTAGGGATTTCCTGGAGCATTGCTATTACTTCTGCGATGCATATGAGTGGTTTCTGCGCAAGAGCGCCCTCTGGCTTCCAGGATGAATTAAACAGTCATTACATTACGTGTGTACTCAATGCTCACAACACCCTATTTTGGGTAAAAATAGGAAAGATAATACTTTTCTCTAAAGAAACAGGATCCCCTGAATTATCGTCATTGATATCGTTATCGCAATAAATACCAGAAATATCATGATATATTTTTAAGCCCGTATCGCCCATTCCTGTGGTCCGAGAGAGGAAAGTGAGTTTGATATTGTTGCGGTGTTTCACGGCATTATAAGTGCTCTTATCAGCAGTATTGTTCGGCGTGTTCCTCTATGGCCTGTATCTGTCAGCGGCTGATATTAATAGTGCACTGGTGATGTATGAGCTCTGCTGAACACATGTACTGTAGCGCAGGACAGACGCACCTGAGATCCACCGCCCTTCATCACACGCCGCAGAGCGTTTTAATCAGCCGCTTAGTGTTCAGTGCTCGGATCATGAGACCGAGAGAGTCCATGCCTCAAAACAAGCTGCAAACGGTCTAATCTCAAGCCAGGTATTAGTCTAGAAACGCTCACTGATGCCTCTCAGATGAGTTGTGTTGAAACGCCTTCAATTCTAAACCTTCAATCCAAATCTGTTAAAACAATTAGTGCATCGATTAGCCGAGGAGTGTTTCAGTAGTGTTAATGTTGTGTTTGTGCCGCACGGGGATGTCATTTTCATGTTTGCGTGCTAATGAAATGTGTTTCAGGTGCAGGTAACGTTCAGGAGGAGTGTGGGAATTAGATTAGTTTGATTTTACATTACAGAAGGAACTGCGGCTTTGACATAAAGGTGTTCAGCACTGATGTTTCATATGCAGTGCTGGTTTTTTAAGTACTGTATTTTCTATAATATAAATCAAGTTTTTATCATCTGAAACATGCTGTTGCTTATATTTCAAAACAACTTTTACAATGCAATTAGCATCAAGCACGCCAAACATTGGTGCCGAGAGATACGTGAACACAAGCATGTTTGTAAAGCACATTTCCCACGTAAATAAATCTGTCTGGCTTGTCGTTTATAATAAGTGTTGTTCATAAGGAATGCCACTAGAATTTATACTTGTATCTTTCATAGTTTTTGTAAACATTTAAATGTAATCCACCAGTTTTCTACATTATTTCTGAATGTATAAGGTCAGTCACATTGTCTTACTAGTCAGGTGTGATTTATAGTAATTGATCATGAAAATGATTGATAATAAATCTGCGCATGCATCTGAAATATGGCAGAGGACGCAGTGAGCTGCAGCAGATTATTCTCAATATGAAGATTCAATTTTTCAATTCATGATTATTTGTATAGCACTTTTCACCATACAAATCGTTGCAAAGCAGCTTTACAGAAAATTAAAGTTTCTACATTATCCCCTGGTTTCACAGACAAGGCTTAAGCATAGTCCTAGACTAAAATGTAAGTCTTAGCTGTTTCAACTGAAAGAAACTTGCACTGACCCATCTTAAAATATATCCGTGCCTTTGTTTTGCCTCAAGATGCACACCAGTAATGTTTTTTTTTTTTTCTAAGCATGTTTATAAAAATGACTTAAATGTCCTAATTGAACTGTGGCCTAATCCTGGTTTAGTCTAAACCCTGTCTGTGAAACCGGGCCTATATTTAGTAATAGCTTATCAGTGGTGACTGTCTCAAGTTGATGTCCATATGGCAGAAATGTACAATAAAAATCAAGCTGTTAGTTAATGACATATAATCAAACAAACGGTGAACACTATTAACAGCAATGATTAAATGCTGTGATTAAACTTGTAGCAAAGTTTGGTAGTTTTGTATGTTGTCTGAGGGGTTGGCATCATCTCTTCTCAGGTGTTCGGTCATCTCAGATCTTTGTATGGGCTGGATCCAGACTGAAGCTTGTGTAATTCCTCGGGATGCCAATCCTGTGGCAGAAACAGAGAAGCACATAGAGAAAAATTAGTGTAGCTGTTGTTCCAACTAAGCAAAAATTACGTGTTCAACCCAAGCTAAAGAATAATGTGCATTTGATCAGATATAACTGCAGTACAAGATTATAAGATGCATTATGTGAATGCTTGGCTAAAGAGATGTGTCTTTAATCTAGATTTAAACAGAGAGAGTGTGTCTGAACCCCGAATGTTATCAGGAAGGCTATTCCAGAGTTTGGGAGCCAAATGTGAAAAAGCTCTACCTCCTTTAGTGGACTTTGCTATCCTAAGATGCTTTATTAAGCGCTTCAGACAAACTCATACACATATAGGTGCTTTGGAAAGTGTGTGTGCTGTTTCTAGTGACTTACATATGTTTTTACAGGTGCTTAACTTACAGTTTATGGTCATATAATCCTTGTCTGTAACAAAGACGACCGCTGGCACATACGTGTGC
Organism: Barbus barbus; assembly: GCF_936440315.1. Taxonomy (NCBI): domain Eukaryota; kingdom Metazoa; phylum Chordata; class Actinopteri; order Cypriniformes; family Cyprinidae; genus Barbus; species Barbus barbus. The sequence continues at coordinate 33,224,307 of NC_136738.1, read as the reverse complement.
ATTAGAATAGGAGCGTGATAAATCTGACTTTGCCATGTTAAATATGTGTTTTGTTGGGAATTTATTTTGATGAGAGCAGTAAATGTGAAGGGACTGTTGTAAAGGTGTACAAATGTAATATGTGACCATGCACCACAAAACCAGTCATAAGGATCAATTTTCCGAAATTGAGATTTATGCCACATCTGAAAGCTGAATAAATAATCTTTCCATTGATGTATGGTTTGTTATGATAGGACAATATTTGAAAATCTGGAATCTGAGGGTGCAAAAAAATCTAAATATTGAGAAAATCTCCTTTAAAGTTGTTCAAATGAAGTTCTTAGCAATGCATATTACTAATCAAAAATGAAGTTTTGATATATTTACGGTAGGAAACTTACTAAATATCTTCATGGAACATGATCTTAATATCCTAATGATTTTTGTTATAAAAGAGAAATGTATAATTTTGATCCATACAATGTATTGTTGGCTATTGCTACAGATATACCTGAGTTACTCATGACTGCTTTTGTGCTGCAGGGTCACATATAATCACGATATCCAGTGAATGTGTGTTTAATCTGTGCTTTTTTTTAAAGTTTATTATGGTGGCAATGGTTGTAATGTTGACCCTTTAATGGTAAACCCTTTTTTGCACATAATATATAGCTTAAAGTCTCCATAGATTCCTTCTTTGGTTTGCACACTGGAAGAAAACACTGGGCAGGATTTTATAAGTTATCAAAATAATCATTAGTTGCAGCACTAGTTTAAAGGTGTTTGCTAAGATGTTGTGCATTGGTTTTAACATAGTTTTTTTTTTTTTAGTCTTCACCTGCAATATATATCAGACGTGATCTGTAGACACAGAAGCGTTGTCATGTAGAGTCTGTTGCTTTAAAGCACGGTTAGCATGCTATTCAATCGATTGAAGTGAACACCTGCTTTGAAGTCCTCCACCCTTGATGTACAGCATCGTCTTTCATTGTGTTGTGTTAAGAGCAGTTGTGCAGTCTGAGACATTAAGCCGTGTGCAGTAATGGCCTGACCCGAACCGAGGGCCGTGAATGGCAACTCGTGGCTTTCTTACAAAGCGTAATAGACGCAGTCGCCATTAGATCTGTCATTTGGCAAACGCTGCATCTCTCCTGACTGTATCATCATGTGTCTCCCGCTGGAGTTACACGTAAAAGCCCTCCATGCTCGCTCCTACAACCTCTTAGCATTTTATCCTCACTTTTTGTGCCTCTCTCTCCTGGCCTTTCACTATGGAAATGTTCCTGACAGTATCTACGTGTTAAAGGAACTGGATCGGTGCTTTTTCTGCACCTTGTCCTCCGTCATCCATTAGAGACATTCATTTCCCGTCTCTATATGAAGCATCTGACATCAGGCATTTGTAGAGCTCTTCCTCTGACGCGGCGGGTGGCCGTATCCATCCACCTCTGAGTGCAGGTTTAATGCCATTAGCGGCTCACCCATCAGTCTTTCTTGTCTTTTGAATGCTCGGGGTATCTGGAGCCATCCATCAGTGCAGCAGGTCACCGAGTCAATTACGTTTCCACAACATTACAGTTTCGCCAGAGAAGAGAGTCTAGCATGGTTCGCTGGCTCAGTTCTCCAACAAAGTTGGAAGTCTGTGATATTCTGATGAAGAGCCTGGTGTATTCAGATTGGTGAAATTCTCAACGGCGGGCTCTGAGCGAGTGTGTTCGGGCGTTCCCACGAGCGGGAAGCATGTCCTGTTTCTCCTTAGTGGGCCGAGTGATTCTCCGGGTCCCGTCAGATCCAGGTAGAGGTTGACCTAATTAGAGCAGATGCCAGCAGAACGCCGGATCCGTCCCGCAGTGCCCTTCGTGTGTTGCTGTGGATTGTGACTCTACTGCGGCTGCACTGCGATGATTCTCTTTCTTTAATTGCTGCAGGAGGCTCTCCAGTGTTTGAGGTGACGTAGTGTGGTTTTCTGCAGATATTTGCAGGTCAATGAGATTTGCAGGCTGCTGGTTCAGTGATGTACATAAAACACCGTCAGCTCGTTGTAATGGTTTTGCGTTGAGTCAGTCACGTTGAAAATATTTGTGTTTTGTGTGGGTCACTAGGGCTGTGATGGTGGCAGGTTTTTAACACCACGGTGGTAATGGACCAACTACTGTCGGTGAAGTGGTGTTTATATATATGTGAAGTGACATACAGCCAAGTATGGTGACCCATACTCGGAATTCGTGCTCTGCATTTAACCCATCCAACATGCACACACACAGCAGTGAACACTCACACACCGTGAACACACAGCCGGAGCAGTGGGCAGCATTTATGCTGCAGCGCCCGGGGAGCAGTTGGGGGTTCGGTGTCTTGCTCAAGGGCACCTCAGTCGTGGTATTGAGGGTGGAGAGAGCGCTGGACATTCACTCCCCCCACCTACAATCCCTGCCGGCCCGAGACTTGAACCCACAACCTTTGGATTACGAGTCCGACTCTCTAACCATTAGGCCACGACTTCCCCTATATATATATATACATGAATGTCACATTTTATTATTGGGTGATTCAACACATAGATGTTTTATCAGCTAAGAAGTTCACAGTTAACAGTCTCATAGTCTAAATAAAACAATTTACAACTAAATGGTGTATGCTATAAATACTGAATTCTATTGCAGCTGTTACTATTATTGCAACTTTGTATTTTATGCTTGTTATAGAGTGTGTGAGATCACTTACAGCACTACTGCCGGTGGTGATCGACCACCTCGGTGTGGCGCGGTTGTCATGGCGACCATCACAGTCCTATGGGTCACTCCATCTCAAGTGCTTCAAACATCATACAATTGTTTGCTTGTGCTTTTAAGACCCCTAGAAAGTTATTAGTTCCTGCAGCGGCCCATCTGAGATGGAATGACCCATGCTGTTTAATTTCTACACAATGGCACACTAGCAAGTGTATGACACGTGTGTCTGGGATTCGTAATGTGAGTTTTTAACTCGATTACAAGGTCTAAACTAGGACTGAGTGGAATGAGGCTAGATTGGAGAAATGCTTTTCATTATGTAGTTTATAGTCAAGTCAGCTTTATTTCTACAGCACTTTATATACAATACAGATTGTGTCAAAGCTGCTTCACAGAAATAAACATGAAAATATCAGAATCAGTTATGGAAACTCAACTATGGGGACAGTTTAGATTCTGTTGTACAGCAGCTGTAAAACATAATAGTGTCATTATTCAGATCAATTCAGTTCAGTTCAGATAGGGCTGCATGATAAATCACATTTTACTTGTGATCATGATTTCTGCTTCTCTTGATTTATAAAGCATAATTGTCTGTGATATTTGACTGCTGGTTATTTATCCTGAAAACGTTCCATTTTAATTTGGCATTGGATTTTTATACTGCATTAGTTGTCATTGTGTGAAGCAGTGTGTGAAAATGAAGAGCTGGACGAGTCCCAAACAAGTCCAGACGAGGAAGAACTTGTGAAGGCTGACTGCATTAGTAGATAATCCAGATATATCGTCTGCTTTCATCAGCTTTTGCTTTTCCATCAAGTTCCAAATTAATAACAGAGTAAATAAATAAATAAGACGAGTGCTTTTCATTTTTATTTAATTCACAGCATTATACAGAAGTTGGCATAACCACATTATTTTTTTTAAAAATTCATTTTTACCAGCAAATATAATTATATCATGATATATCGTTAGTGGTTGTACCGTGTAGGTGGAATCTTCTTTTGTGCCATTTCTGTGCTGGTTTTGTTGGAGATTCTGTGTAATAGAGTTAGATGTGGACAGAGCTGAGAGTGATGAGTGCTGAATTCATGAATGATTCTCTGGAGCTTCTCCAGGCGTGACGTTAGTTTGACACACTGCAGGTGTGACGGGCAGCAGAGGTTGGTCATTTGTGTTAGACTAACAGGTTAGTCTTCAACATGATTGTCATGCTGCTAGTTTCACTCAATAAGAAAAGTGTCATTGATTTTCTCCAACAGCCAAAAGTTCATTTTATCTATGAGCTGTCTAGTTGTTGATGTGTCCTCTGTCCTGCCATCAGTGGCATGTAATTGCGTCTCGTCACTGATGTTCTGCATTTTCACAAGACTAAACTGAGCTTGTGTTATTTGAGCAGGATCTCTGTAGCTCTTCCTCTGTGTCACGGATAGTAGAGGAGATGCTGGAACACATGCCAGACTAGAATGCCCTTCATTCACAAACTTCTGCACACATCTGTTTCATTAATAATTTGGCTGATTTCATCATGTTTACAGGTACTAGTAAGACATCAGTACTTTAAGCTCCATTTAAAGGGTTAGTTCAGGCAAAAATGATCGTTCTGTCACCATTTGCTCACCCTCGTGTCACTCCAAACCCATAAGACTTTTGTTCATCTTGAAACACAAATTAAGAGATTTTTTTATAAAATCAGTGTGGTTTGTTCTAGTATGTTTGAGCTTGAGCTTCCATCTTTGCCATATTCAGTGCACTCTATGTACATGCAGTAATCAAGTGTTGATCATACAAACCCATATTCTATATCTGTTCTTCATAAAAAGAAATCATATCTCTCAAGTAGATTTGGATTACACTGCTTGATATGGATTTGTTTTATGATGCCTTTATGACCTTTTTGGATTGTCAAAATTTTGGTTGGGTGGACTTCCAGTGTTGGGACAAAAACCTCTAAAATATCTTCACTAAACCAAAGTCTCATGGGTTTGGATGAGTAAATGATGACAGAGCATTACTTTTTGGGTGAACAAACCCTTTAAATCCATTCCACACACAATTTTATCTCTCAGTTGGTGCAGAAAATGCAAAAAAGTCAAATAGACACGCATATTAATATCTGTTCATCGTATATAGTGATCATATGTCTTGGCAAGACTTGGATTAAACTGCTCGATTCATATGAACTTGTTTTATGACGCATTTATGACATTTTTGGATTGTCAAAGTTCTGGTTGCATGGACTGTCAATGTAGGGACAATAACCTCTAAAATATCTTCACTAAACCAAAGTCTCATGGGTTTGGATGACCCTTTAAATCCATTCCACACACATTTTTATCTCACAGTTGGTGCAGAGGATGGGAAAAAGCCCATAGATTGAGTCACGAGACAGCGTATATATATATTCACTCTTAAACTGCTGAAGAGCAGCATGATGAGTCGCTCACATCAAACGAAGCAGGATTATCCCGGATCGAGCGGCGGTCGAACATTTCCGGAGCTGTAATTGCTGTGTGACCCGAGGACAGGATCCGTGTGGCAGTAAGTGTGCATTAAGCATCACTTCTCCAGCCGTTTCCCGTCCCCACCTGTCCTGCGCGACAGAAGCAGCATGTCACGGTGAAGAGGAACACTGTCGCTGCTCGCTGACACATCCTAAACCAGAGCGGCATCTTTCCCTGCTCTAATGAGGATGGAACAGTGTCCTCAGCACACTCCGATGAAGGCTCCTCTCCTGCTCGGCCTCCGGGGACCTCATTAGGCTTTTTTTCCACCTTCTCCGTGCAGGAATCACATCGTCCTTAGGGAAAAATGTAAATAAACGCGTTTGTCACTTAGCTCCCTCCCATTTTGCATTTTCCAGGAAGAAAAATTGCATTGCGAGGCTTAATTAGTAAGCACTGCCATTATGCGTTCTTTATTATGTAAATGAAGCGGCCGAGCACTTGGAACTGTTGTCTTGCAAGCTTTGTGCCAGGTGTTTTCTGGCTGAATGCTGCCGGTGCTTTCTTCATCCTCGCAGCAAAAGAAAAAGACAACTGTACTGTGAAATCGTAGGACGAGCTATAATTATTTGACAGATGATTCCCCCCCTCCCCTGCAATCCGTGGCTTGAGTGACGCGGCTGCTTTGATTTGCTTTGTTGTGGCCGAGCTCAATAGTTTTTCCGAACGAAGTTTCCAGGATTCTCACGTCTTCCAGAGAACTTGATACCTGGAAATCCAGGAGTTGGAGCGGTAATGCCTGGAACGGGGTGGGCGCATCTCCCGAGGGGTTAGCGCTTGATTAATATTGAAAATCTATAAGTCTTGGCCCTTAGCGGCAGGTGATGGCGGGTTTATGAGAGGAAATGTGGAATGTTAATCTTGCCCACCTGCTCCCGCCGTCCTCGCGAGCGAGGGATGGTGATGATGAGGGAGATCTGGGAAGGATTATGGCTTGGAAATTGACAGTGACTGAGGAGGACGAGCAGACAGTCCATCCTGGGCTTGAGTTGATTTATTCTGAAGGAACTTTTCACCGTCTCTCTTTGTCTGGCCTGAATCTTGAGTTGTCAGCCAATCAGATTCTCTAGAACCATCACCTGTCTGTCTCGTCTTCATTTTTTAGTATGTGAGAGTACAATATCATTTAGATTGTGAAGTTTTGCTTCGGTTGAGATATGAGTCCTTCGGTTTTTCCCATGATTCATGGATTTCAGCGAGACTTTGGCTGATATTTGGCTGTTATATTGGCATAGATGTTCCTCCACCTGTCACATCCAAAATCTACTGACGAAACTATTTTCAGCTTTATACAGTGTCGAAGCAGCTTCACAGAGATAAACATGAAAATAACAATCCAGAATGGAAACTCAATTGTTCAGATTCTCTAAAAGACAAGAGTGTCTTTTATTCAGATCAATTTAATAGCGGTGTGAAGTTTGAAACGAGTTCCACTCTATTCAAGTATGTTTTAGCAAATATGAGACTAAAATATGCGTTACTTTTGTTTCAGCAACTGTCTGTCTTTGTTTCCAACTCTTCCAAGCCTTTTCACAGACTCTTCACGGTCATTAACATTAATCAAGTTTTTTTATTTTTTTATTTAAGTATTTAAATCTATTTTTAGGGCTGTCGCGATTCGTCGATTCGTTGCGACTAGTCAATTATTAAAAATCGTCGACTTCATTTTCATCAGCAAATAAATTGTTAAAAAATCATACAATGTGATTTCTGGATTTTTATTTTTAGATTCTGTCTCTCACAGTGGAAATGCTGAAAATTGTAGACCCCTCCATGATTTCTAAGTAAGAGAACTTGCAAAATCACAGGGTGATCAAATACTTATTGACCTCACTGTATGTACTTTAAGTCATTTTAAAATCTATAGTTCACTTAAATCGATTTTTATTACCACAAAAAAATATATATATATAATTATAGGGCCCTATGAAATCCGTTTTATTTCCAAATTCAGTTTTGTAAAATTTTATTAATCAAAAAGCCTGTCTAATTAATTGAGTTTTACAGTTTTATCTTTACCAAATTCTGTTTTCCATTATTTTCTGGATTCCATTTTAATTGTTCCATTAAATTTGAATAATAAAAAGCATATCCAATTAATTGATTTTATATTAAAAAAAGTATTTTTTCAGAAATACTGTACATTTACTTTTTTCACCTAAATAAATTCTGGTAAATAATATTTCTGGTAAATACTTCTTTAAAAAGTGTTTGTTTGATTATAATTGTATTATTAGACTAGAACAGGTGGATATGATGTCATTCTCACACTACAATACTGAACTGATTTCAGTGATCTGGACTGAGAGATGGACACCTGCTTCTTGCACTCGCTGCACTTTACTTTTGCTTTAAAAAAGGATTTCATTCGGTTTAATAAAATATTAAGTAAAATTGTTTTTTTTTTGGCGGGAAATTAGTCATTTAGATTAATCGAAATGAAAATAGTCGTTCGTGGCAGCCCTACATATTTTTAACACTATACTTTGTTTTATATTATCTTGACATTAAATTACAGAAAACTAGTTAACACTACTGCATATTTTTCCTCTTTTGGAAAGCCATAGAAACACTATTGTGGATATTCCTTTTGGTGCAAAAGTGATATTTGTTGTAGTTTCTGTTCACCAGTATAGAAATTTACCAAACTATGATGACTTCAGAAGTGTGCAGCAGGTCCCTACAGAGCTACAGTCAAACCTACATTTATTCAGACACCTTTAACATTTCTCACATTATCACAGTTTATTCGCTATAATTTAGAAAATGGTAATAAAATATGACAAGAACTCAGAGGTAAACTGTGTCAGAACTAGGGTTGCAAAGGGGTCTAAACTTTCCAAAAAATTCCTGGAAGATTCCAGAAAAAGTTTCCAAAATTTCTGGAATGTTTCTGAAATTTACTGGAAATGTTCCACCTTTTTGCAACCCTAGTCAGAACTAATTCATCTTGATAATATCAGATAACTTCGATAGAAAGGTATGCAACAAAACATGGTCAGGTCAAAGTGTCAAATCAACTTTTTGGTCCCAGATGTTTATCAGTTTTACTGCAGTCCACTGTATGAAGAATCTTTGGGTATATTATGTCACAGTTTACTTTATATTGCTATCATCACTTACATAAATTAACTATAGTGTCCTGCACCCACTAGTAAAAAATATCAATAATTTTTGGTTTGACTGTAGATATGCGCCATTGATCTCTCCTGATATCTGCATTGGACTCTTGATCGACTCATTGATTAATGACCAGCAGTGTCGTGTTCGTTCTTTGTAAGGTGATCCTGTAGTGAAGGGCGCGTAAGGAGGATGGTCGTGAGGATGGTCTGAGGCGTTTCCCATGATCCTCTCTGGCGTCGTTCCTCTCTTACTGGCCGATCATGCAGGCTAATGTGTTGAGAAGCACCCTGTTTAGAGACACCAGCCCTCCTCAGTCTTTAAGTGTTGAAGCGATGATGCTGTGATGTTGGCTCAGGATTTTTTTGGGAAGGTCGCGCTGCAGTTGTTGGCAGCGGCTCCACCCCTGATGTGTTGATGCTTCTCGTGTGTCGCTCACACCTCCGCCTGTCAGTCTGCCGCCGCACCTGGACACGGGTAATAAAGTAGCTCGGCAGCTCAATGACACGCGTGTCAATCTGGGTCGTGTTCTCTGCACCTCATTGTTCCTTTGAGCGACTGCAGAAACACGCTTTCAGGGGAAATCATCAAATATTAACACGTCACGGCCGATTTTAATGCGAGACTCGCGGCTGTTTGCTCAAGTTCGTCAATAAAGCAGCTCGCATGATGTTTCTCATCATCTTCTCATTATTAGGATATTACGTGCTCCTGCATTATTACTCGTCGCAGTCCTTCGGTGAACGCATGCTTCCTGCGCCGAGCTTCATTGCAAACTGATATTAGCGTAATGCTGAGAAGCGAGCGTGTCCGTCTGTCTGTCCTGCGTGGGAGGAAATCTTCATCTCGTCTCATTGAGTAATAGTTCACACACAAGTGAAATAAATTGATTATGGGGTGTGAGATTTCCAGCGTGCCGTTTATCAGCGGTGCAATTATTCCCGAGCAGTGGAAGTGTAAAGATGTGAGCACAACTAAAGGAGAATTTTTCTTTAATTATATGTAAATTACAGTTCATCAGATGCTGTCGGACTGTTTTAGGGGCATTTCTACCTCCTTTCATGCATGTTTTTTGCATTGCATGTGCATTGATTATTTAAAGGACCTCACTAGTTGTTAAAGCTACAATCAAATTAACATCAAACATTCTGCTAGAATGTGTGTGTTTGCATTTGATCTCACAACGGTCTGCTGTCACAGATTTATATTGTTTGTTGGGTTTAAAGACAATTAATATACAGTCAGTAATATTATCGATTTAACTGCAGTTCATTGGAAGACACCGTTTGAACTGAACTGAGCTGAAGAATGACACTTGTCTTCTAAAGAGGTGGAAATTTCATAATTGATCGACCCTGTTATTGAACTGAAGTGAATCAATGTTGAACTGAACTATGATACTTCTGTCTTCTGTAGAGCTGCTTTACAGCTGGAATTGGATGAAAAATCACATTTGTTTTAGAATTGATTTGCACCATCAACAGTGTTATTGATCTGAACTGATCTGAATAATGAGTCTTCTGTAGAGCAGCCTTACAGCTGAAATTGATTCATAATTGATTTTTACAACATTAACGCTGTTATTTTCCTTCTTAATGTGAAACAGCTTTGAAACTGTCTGTATTATATAAAGCGCTTTATAAATACACGGACTTGACTTTGGGGATGTTGGAAGTGTTTTAAAGCATTTCACCTGATTCACCTCTTTATGCCCCGTTTAATTTAATATGTTTTGTTGGCTAGAGACTGTCCGTATGGAAATTAAATTAATTGAATTGTTGACGTTGAGACTGTTCATTGAATCGAAGTGAAAAGCGCCCTGCGATTATGGATGAAACCCACTTGAAGTGGCGCTGGCGTGTGACCCGTCTCTGCAGACCAGCTGCGCTGCGGGTGTATTTTTGGGGCTGGGGGTGAAGGTACACCACCCACGTCTCCCCCGACTCCTCAGGCTGTGGCTGTTTGGCTAATGAAGAGCTCAATTTAGCCAGTGACGAGCCGCGAGCGCAGCCGTGCATTCTGACTGGCTGAGCGCTGCTGACATCACGCCGAAGAGAGAGTCTCAGCCATGGGCTCCAGCGTTTAGGAGCAGACGGAGGAGCTCTCGCTGCAGACCGAGCCACGGAGAGAGGAGGAGAGGAGGAGGTGTGCTTTAGGGAGTGCAGCAGTGTCTGGAAACTAACCCTCACTCTGACCGATGGAAATAATGACCGCAGACATGCCTCAGGTGAGTGCAGACAGGTAACGACTGCGCCGGAGAGAGTTTGGCTGTTTTGAGTGAAAGCGGCGCTGGTTTCTGAGAGGTGTGTGTGCTCGGATGGAGACGTGCTCCGGTGCGTTTGAGGACATTGTGCGTCGCTTCTGTGGTGATTTATGATGAGCTGTTTACTGTAATAGATGTAATAGATCTGTCAGACGACGGGTGGTGTGTTGTGTTTCACTATGAAGTGTGTTTGGAGAAGGTTTGTTCTGTCTTAGTTTCCAGTGATATCGTGATTGCACAGATATACTATTAGAACTGAACTGAGCTGGACGATGATATCACTGAACTGCCTTTAACTGAAAACTGAGTGTTTACTATTGTCCTGCATTATAGACACTATTATTCTATTTGATCCTGTAAAGCTGCTTCGACACAATCTGTATTGTTAAAAGCGCTGTATAAATACAGGTGACTTGAAATGAAGTGCATCCGAGTGTCATATCAACACAGCGCTGGAGAAATCAGATTTAGAAATGCTTTTGGTTGTTTCTTACTGTATGTTTTTGACCTAAAAAGTGTGTTTTTTATTATTAATGCATTTAAGATAGAATTAGAGACTCTCAAAGTTCGTATTATGAGACTCATTTCTCCTAAATTAGTTTATTTATTCTGACTGAAATAATGAGGCGGCGCAGATGGGGCTTAATAAAGACGCCGCGGTTATGAATGCATGAAGGAATAAATGCTGATATTACAATCAAAGAGCACAGATTGAAGCACACTTGATGACATGTCTGATATGAAATGTGATCTGCTAAATGCATAAATGATTGCAGTGCTACTGCTGTTTAAATTGACTGCTAATTAGATTTTTTTTAAAGAAATAATTCCCCGGTTTGAGATGTGCGAACGCATGCAGAACAAACAGCGTATTTATCTTCGCTGCACAATCACTGCATGTCTGACAGCACGCCGCGGGTTCAGACTGATAGTGCCATCAAACTGTGTTTTCTCTTTCCCGTTTCATTCTCCCAATCCCCCTGTCAGCAGTTTCTCGACCGTGAAGCTCTCGTTCAGACATCGTTTCTGTCTCGCTCCGGTCTATTAGCGCTGAACGTGGATCCTCAGATGCTCTCAAACACCAAACGGCCGCTTTACAGGAAAACAAACACACGCTGTCAAGCTTTATTTCTGTAGTGCTTTATACAATACAGTTTCAATGATGCAAGTCTGAGACTAGTCTAAATTCTGCTGCTCTGAAAGACAACATTGTCATTTAAAGAACAGTTTTTGTGTGATTTCTGTGTGGTCCTCGACTCTCTCTGTGCTGTCCTGTATCAGTAAGCGTATGGTGTCTCTGGCACGCGTCCCTTTCCTCCTCTTTGTCCCCCGTCGAGGCTCCATCTTTGCTGGATTGGACATCCGGTGCGGATCGGAACAAGCTGTTTCTCTCTGAATGCTGTTTGAGAGAGAAGTGTTTGCAGGATTGATTTTGAGGGATGTTCGCCCACACGCAGCGATTTGACAGCTACCTTGTGCAACATGATTGTCAGAGTGTGTGTGTGTGTGTGTGTGTGTGTGTGTGAGACAACACACACCCCGGGGCTACAGATCTCATGAATATCAATCAGCCGCGGACATCAGCCTCTTAAATAATGCAGCAGCGGCGTCCGCTCGGCTGATAAATGCGCTGTACTGTCAGCGTGGAGTGTTTGCTTAGCTGCGCTCTTCGGTCCACATGCGCCTTCATCTCACGGATAAAAGAGGCTGCTTTTCAAAGCGGTCCGGCGTGTTGCTTTGCTAAAGGTCAAAGTGCAAAACTCACAGCCTTTTGTCTCAAAGCTGATGTCTGATTTCAGCCCCTGTTGACTTGAATCTCGCTGGAGTTTGTGATCGTTAAAGCCATCGCAACTCGGAGCTCATTAAGGATTGTGTAGTAAGATTTCACCAGAAGCCATTATATCTGTCCCTGCAGCACAGATGCAGTCATCAGTAACACAGGTATATTTGTAGAAATAGCCAACAATACATTGTATGAGTCAACATTGTACATTTCTCTTTTATAACAAAAATCATTAGGATATTAAGTATAGATCGATATTTTCTAAACTCCCGCTGTAAATATATCTAAACTTAATGTTTGATTAGTAATATGCATTGCTAAGAACTTCATTTGAACAACTTTAAAGGAGATTTTCTCAATATTTAGATTTTAAGGCTTAGGGTTATGCAAGTGTAAAAATCTTGCTGTATTTTTAAATGGCTACTTTTATTGTATTTATCAAAATTATCCGCTTGTATATTTTGTTTTGAAATGAAAATAGCCTAGATGGCTGACATGGCATCAAAAACTGAGTTCCCCATAATAACGTCTGACTGGTGGTTCTGTGTCTGCAGGCTCCTGAAGGACATGAGCGCTGTGTCTGCAGTGATCGGGCCCCGGGGCCGCTGAAGGGGACATGGGCTCATGCGACGCCACTGAAAGCCACGAGGATTCGTTCTTCACGGCAGGACATCGGGTAACTTCTGTTTATCGCCTGTGTTGCTCGCGTTATGAAAACAATGCTGATCATTTTCCTGTGTAAAATGCCCCTCATTACTGCAATCAAACACAGATGTCGACGCTAATATTTGAGCTGGTGCTTATTAGGCGGCAGTGGAAGCTTCTGATGTCAGGAGACTCACTTCAGGCAAAAACATTTTTTTAATGCATTGAGCCATTTTGAGCTATTTGGCGTTTCATAACATGTTTATTTCAGACTAGTGGGGATAAAACATTCAGAATACACATTTAAGTGTTCATTTTATTGGCCTTTATCTATTTGCGTCTGTAGATTTCAATCTTTAAAGAGTTTTTTCTGATTTATGGAGTGATAAAAATAGAAATCCAAAATCCCCCTCTGGAAAAACCAGACAAGAATTATGAACCTGACTTTATCCAATGTTTAGATTTAGGTTCTGTGAATGTATGCAAATTGATGCATATTTAATTAGATAATGAATCATTTGCATATTTAAATACAACATTTAAGAACACTTTTAATAACAAAAAAATGGCAATTTTTAATATAATAAATCAACTAGGGAATTATGTATATATATATATATATATATATATATATATATATATATATATAGATAGATAGATAGATAGATAGATAGATAGATAGATAGATAGATAGATAGATAGATAGATAGATAGATATATATATATATATATATATATATATATATATATATATATATATATATATATATATATATATATATATATATATATATATATATATAGATATATAGATATATATATTAGTTATTTGTTTTATTGACCTTATTCACCTGTGGTGTCTTGCTTTAAATGAAAACAAAGAATATTATTTCACAAGTGTACAATGTTGCTTCTAGGCAATTTCTTTGAAACATGCAAATAATTCATATTTAATGAATTTTAAATTTAATAAAGTTTTCTCACTAACACATTTTGTTGATGGGTGAAAGATTATTAGAAATAGAAACGTGTGTGTGTGTGTGTGTGTGTGTAAGGTGAGTGTGTGTGTGTGTGTGTGTGTGTAAGGTGAGTGTGTGTGCGTGCGTGCGTGTGTGCGTGCGTGTGTGCGCGCGCGTGTGTGCGCGTGTGTGTGCGCGTGCGTGTGTGTGTGTGTGTGTGTGCGTGTGTGCGCGTGTGTGTGTGTGTGCGTGTGTGCGTGTGTGCGTGCGCGCGTGTGTGTGCGCGTGTGTGTGCGCGTGCGTGTGTGCGTGTGCGTGTGTGTGTGTGTGTGTGTGTGTGTGCGCGCGCAGCGAGAAGGCTTTTAAAATCTTTCTGCTGGTCTCGGAGTGTTTTTATTCCTCGTGGCTCTCGAATGCGTTCGCAGGTTTCTCCTCCATCTGGAGGAGGTGTGATCGCTCTCGTGTTAGAAATCTCACTCTGCACTAACGTGTTAATGACAGTCTGAGATGGGTGTAAGTCTCATTAGTTCACTTTGCTCTTCAGATTCTTGCACGAGACACTCGGCTCATAATTGCTGGAGGTTAATTGGTTTGGGTAACGGCGTTCATGTATAGCGTCTCCCTAGAGAACTCCATCGCGTCACAAAAGACGTCATGCTGTTTTATATAAGTTTATGCTATTTCAGAGCGTATTGATGGAAGATGATTGTGTTTCTCAGCAGCGGAAGTCGTCATAGTTGTGTTTACTTCAACTTCAGTGAATGGGAGAGTAGCACTAATATATTTCTTTGCATTTCCAATTTCTCACATAGCAAAAGAAAAGCTCCACATCTAGAAAAAAATAGACGCTGCATTAGAAACAAATCGATTTTTGTAATTTGATGCAAAGGTGATATAATACAGAGTATAGTGTTATAAATATACATACATTTAAAAAAAAAAAAAAAATTCTATATATATAAGCTTTGAAGGATTTATGATGCTGTTGACCGTTAAGCGCGTCCTCACAGTCTTGAGAAAAGGGTCCATAGCTGTGTGTTTGTAGATAAATGGTAAGAAACATGAAAGCTTGCGTGAGAGATTTACATGTTTAATGATGCACTTCAGAAGCAACCGAATCAGATGTTTCTTTTCACTATTAGCTCTTTTTTCTAAATGTTTGATCACATGCTAAAGTAATGCACATGTGTTCCAGCTTCCAGGTAGCCGTGTCTGATGAGGATGTCTGATTCTGTCGCTGAGGCTATGAGATCTCTGGACGAGAACACCTCGAGCGCAGACGAGCGCCAGCTCAACACGCCACAGAGCCGCATGCTCGAGGAGAACTGCAGCCGCACTGAGACGCAGGTAACGTGACGTCGTGATAGAAACACCTCTCTCCATCTCAGCTCACAGCCTGAAGAACAACAGCTCAGGGGCTTGTGGGAGAGAAAGAGATTTGAGACATTTGTGAACTCTACATGAGATGAAAACCAACAGTCAGGGCTGTTGATTTAACGCATTACTTTGGTGCAGTTCATTTTGGAAAAGATAACGTTAAAATTAATAAGCGCTTCCACTGGTGCAGTGTCTGATGATCATGATGTGTGATGGAGCCTAAAATTCAAGATATGAGGCAAAAAATCACCCTTTATACTGTATATATATCATATGATATAGTTCAGCAATATCACACCAGCAACAGTGCTGCTTTTCACTATATCTGCACCACTGATTTATACAACAGTTCAATAAACATGAAGCTCATATTGCTGCATTTTAGACACAATATTGTTATTTTTGATCAGTTTCACAAACGAAAATGGTTCAAACTGTTGAGTGTCTCTGATTCGTTACTGAAAGAATCCACAGTTTTGAACAAATCGAGTGAGTCAGTGATTCAGTGACTCGTTCGTGAAGAGTCATTCAGCTTTGTTTCTGAATGAATCAGCAGTTTGAACGAATCGGTTGAATGAATGATTCAATGACTCGCTCATTAAAACAGTGTCTTGCCGCCACCTACTGATGCTTTTAGTGTCATATTTCTTTTCATAAAAAATAATTTCAGTAGTGCTGTCAAACAATTAATCACTCAAAATAAAAGTTTTTGTTTACATAATATATATATGTGTGTGTACTGTGCATATTTATTATGTGTATATAATATAAATACAAACACATGCATGTATATATTTAAGACAAATATGTTGTTTTTATATTAAATATATTTATTTATAATATAAAATATAAGAATATAAATGTATGTAAATATTTTCAAATATATATATATATATATATATATACATACATACACAGTACACATACAGATATTATGTAAACAAAATCCTTTGAATGCGATTAATTGTTTGACAGCACTAAATATCATATTTCAATATTCAAATTTAAAACATAAAAAACATTAGTTCTCATTTAACTCAATAATGATCATTTGAGGGGTAATTTCTCAGCTCAAATTAATAATTAGATTAATTAATCAGCAAATCATGTAATAAATTTTAATAGCTTGACAGCTCTACTAATAAATTATTTCACATGAAGCACATGCAGCTGTTCAGTAACCGCCTTTAATAAACGCATAAATATTTATGAAAATATAACAGCTGTGTAATTATTGATCATTTTTAATTGATCATTGACCTGCTCGCTGCATTGTTGCTATATTGCAGGTATTGATCGCTGTAGTTCGTTCTGTCCTTCAGAAGCGATTGTGCCTTTGTTTGTGTGGAGAGCAAGGGTCATCAAAACAAATCAGCTCCAGCAATCAATCGCAGTAATTGTGTTACGAGGAGCGGCAGACACGGACACCGAAGGTGAAGCTTGTGAAGGTTGCTCCGCTGCGTCTCTGTTTCTGATACGGTGACGTTTCCTCCGTCCAGCCTTTGGTTTGATTTCACTCTTGGCCTCTCTCCCGTCCCTGAGAGACGCTGGTGGAGGAGCGATCCGATCCGATCCGATCAGCCATCTGTCTGTTCCTCCGCTGCGCTGCAGATCTGCTGCTGCTGTGTGTTACAGACTCCTCTAGCATCGGCTGTCGTTGAGGATCCCTGGCCTCCTGCCAGATTCTGCCTCTCGGGGAATACGGGATCTTCAGTAGCCAATTAAAGCTGAATAACCCTCCGTCATTATTCAGTGAAGACACTCTGCCCTTATTAACAATCGGCCTGTTGAGGCTGAGAGAACAACTGAGACAAAAGACAATAATGCACTGAATCACTGCATATCTGCAGATTTTTATATCTATCTGTCTATAATAGTGCTGTCAAATGATTAATCACGATTAATCGCATCCAAAATAAAAGTTTGTTTACATATGTGTGTGTGCTGTGTATATTTATTATGTATATATAAATACACACACATGCATATAAAATTTTTCTTAAATATATACATTTGTATATTAAACATATTTATATATAATATAAAATATATGTATAAGAATATATAAATGTATATACATGTAAATATGTTCAAAAATACTGTATGTGTGTATATACACAGTACACACATATAATATAAACAAAATCTTTTATTTTGGATGCGGTTAATCTTTTGACAGCACTAATCTATATATATACATATTTATAATAGATATTTATACATACACACAAGTTTATACATATAATTTAAGTGTGTGTGTATATATGTCAAATGGCTATACATGTTGATGTCTGTCTGTGTATATATATTTATTTAAATATATATTATATATGCAAGTGTAAACATATGCATTTTATATATATATATATATATATATATATATATATATATATATATATATAAATTATTATTATTTTTTTATATATATACATGTATTTTCAGTAAAGTATTGTTCAGTGATATATGCAGTGATCAAAAACATACATATGTATATTCATATATTTTAATAACAATTTAATTACAAATCTAAAATGTATATAAATATAACTATATATTTTTCAGTTTTTAAGTGTAATCTTTTAATAAATAAATTTCCCCCAGTTTTTTACGTTTCATTCAGAGTGATTCTGTAATAGGTTTTTGATCCTGAGGGATCATATTTCTATCCTACTATATTAGCAGAAACCTCTGGTGTATCCTGAAGGAGCGTTTGAAGACGGGGACACACTCGTTGTTCTCTCGTTTAATGAAGGAAGATGGCGGCGTAAATCTAATAATCTCTTTTGACTGACGCTCCTGCTTTTATTAATCTAACCAGTGTCCAAGATATTTGATTGCCACTTTTCTAATATTCCTGCCATTGAGTTCAGAAGCGGAATGAAAGCACGATGTGTTTAGGAGAAGAGCCGCTGGTTCAGTCGTGGGATGTTTAATGATCTGGGTTTGTCCTGAGCTCTCTGTAGTTTGTGATTCAGAAGCATTATTGTGAGTGAGATTGACGTGCTTCGTTCTGTCTCGTTGCTCAGCGGCAAACACCAGGACCGGGCGCTAAAAGAGCCAAGGTACAGCGGCATGAGCTCCTCAGTGTTTGCCTGCTCCAGAGTTCATCGTGATGTGCTTCAGTTCTGCATGCTTCTCATTTTTCGTGGAGGATCTCGCACACTTGTATCTGTTCCACAGAGCGACCCGTGTTTGTTATGTTTGCATGGGATTGTTCTGTGCTGGGTTTGCCATGCGCTTGCTCGTGAAAGCCAGTGACTCTCTCTGTGTAACTTCACTCATGCTCTTCTCCAGTCGAACACGAAGAAGGTAAAGTTAGTTCGGAGCCTGGCTGTTTGTGAAGATCCCTGTCCTTCCACGATCACCACACAGCTGCCTCAAGATCAGCAGGTAACCGTGCTCCAGATCTCCAGAAGCGCTGCTGATTCGGTGGAGTATCATGAGTGCAGGCAGCAGATGATGGCTTCTCAGTCATACTGTACGGCTCGCCCTGCTGCGACTAATAATACTTCTGTTACATTATATCAAAATCATATTATATGTCTATTTAAGGTAAATTGAAGCGTACATAATAAATCCAGTGACGTGAAAGCGCACAGATAGTGCTGTCAAACGATTAATCACATCCAAAATAAGTTTGTTTGCATAATGTGTGTGTGTACTGTGAATATTTATTAGGTATAAATATAAATACACACACATACAGCATATATTTTGAAAATATTGAATATAATATATTCATATAAATTATATCATATAGAAATATATTTAATATATAAAAGTAACATATTTTTCATAATATATACATGCCGTGTGTGTATTTATATATACATAATAAATATACACAATATACACACATATATATATATATATATATATATATATATATATATATATATATATATATTATGTAAACAAAAACGTTTATTTTGGATGTGATTAATGGTTTGACAGCACCAGCACACAAGCTGCGAGAGCGACAGATGAACCGTCCTCTGATTGGCTCGTTTAGGGGTTTGTGTCATTACACAGCGTTGTAGCTTTCAGTGTGGAAGTGTGTTTATGGACTGGGCATTTGTTACAGGAGGTTCTGATAGTGTCTCTGTTTTCTGTCACAGTTGTGCTGGCTTTCTCTGTTATTATTCACAGAAGAAAGTCGGATTAGTTTGTCTCAGGAGAGTTGAAGGTTCATTCATGCAAATAGTGATTATCTATCTGATCTGTCTGTCTGTCTGTCTCTGTCTATATTAAAATTTGAAAGTAGTATCTAAAAAATACAATTTTGAAGCCACAGGAGCAGCTGATTTGTTATTGAACACTCATTGTAACTATAGACTTTATCTCTTTGCAGTGTTAAATAATAATGCAGTATTGTACATTTAAATACAAACTAATTGAGTTTTGCCTTTTCTCTTTTTTTGTCAATATTGCTGTTTAATTCTTATTATGACATAAGTCAACATTATTAATTGATGCAAGTTATCAAATCTTAGTTGCATTATTGGGTGGTGTAATTAATAATATGATTGCAGTAGTTGGCATAAAGACATCAAACAGAATATTTTCATTGAAATGTTGGCTTGCTGTCAAGCTCCATTAGTGTTGTGTTTGTTTGCAGGATGGAGATCATATTAAACTCTCGCAGGCGTTTGACAGAGAAGAATCACCAAACGAGGACGATGCAGACAAAAGTGCCAACAAGCTGGAGAAAGTGCCACGCAAGATGCTGTCCAGAGGTGAGTGTGTTGGGTTCGGAGGGAAGAAAACACACACACACACGCACGCGCACACACACACACACGTGTGGTTAACTTGTTGTCCTGTCTCTGCAGACTCCAGTCAGGAATACAAGGACTCGACTGGCATCGACCTGCACGGTTTCCTGGTGAAAACGCTGAAGAACAACCCCAGGTAACACACGCTTGAACTCAACCACACACTCTTATTTCATTTGACCTCCATCCACATTTTCCAAAGCTTAATTTGTACCCAGTTGTAGATAGTGCTGGTTATATTAGTGCTGCTAGTCAGTGCTGATTGTTGCTGTTGTGAGTGATTCTGTATTGATCGGAGCAGCAGACGCTGTGAAGCGATGGCTAACTGTACTCCTTCATCGTTAGGGACCGAATGATGCTGCTGAAGCTGGAGCAGGACATCCTCGACTTCATCAGTAATAACCAGTAAGTCCTTCATCAGCTCGGTCTCATCCTCATCAAATACAGTTTTTCACCACAAATTACGTTTTGTCCGTTTTAGATTTCCTGGATTTTTATTTATTTTTGTTACATTTTACATGTTTACATTTTTAAAACTAAAATTTTAGTAATCAAAAAGCATGTCTAATTAATTGAAATAATGAAACTTAATAGCAAACTTAATAGAAACCAAGTTAATAGCAGTTTATTAAACGTTTAACAAAAACAACATTTCAGGGCCCTATTAAATCATTGTTCTTTCTCCCAAATTGCATTTTAATGTTTCAAGATTTGGTTTTAATGGTTTAATTAAATTTTATTAATCAAAAGGCATGTATAATTAATTGAAATAATGAATCTTATGAAATTTTAAGTTTAACAAAAATTGCATTTTAGAGCTGTTTGAAATCTGTGTTATTTTTTACCCAAATTCAGTTTTTTTATATTTTTTGATTCCATTTTAATGGTTTTATTAAATTGTAATAATCAGAAGGCATGTATAATTAATTAAAATAATGAAACTTATACAATTTATTAAGATTAACAAAAATTACATTTTAAGGTTCAATAAAAATTCATTATATTTTTCCCCCATTGTAATATTTCTGTATCCAGTTTTAATGGTTTAATTAAATTTTAATAATCAAAAGGTGTGTATAATTAAATGCATATTAGGGCCATATATAATTAATTTTACCCCCCCCCCCCCCCCAACTTCCACCCCCAGATTTTAATATTTCTGGATTCAGTTTTATTGGTGTGTTTAATCTTCAATCATCAAACGCATGTCTAATCAATTGAAATCATAAACCTTCATCAGTTTAATGATTTATTAACACATTTAAATGGTGTGCTATTGACGTGTGTTTGTTTGGTTCCAGGAGTCAGAGGAGGAAGTTTCCGCCCATGACCTCCTATCACCGAATGCTCCTGCACAGAGTCGCCGCTTACTTCGGCTTAGACCACAACATTGACCAGACCGCCAAATGTGTCATCGTCAACAAAACCAGCAATACACGAATGTGAGTGACCTCCGCATGCTAGCGTTCGGTGCGAGACAACTGAAGCCCGACGTTTTGCATTTGATCCTTTGAAATGAGTTTTGCAGGAGAAGCGTAATTATGAGGGATTTGCATCAGGCTCACGGGGATCGTGTTTGTGCCAACTTCTCCTGGAGCGCTACTCAGTTTGATTTCTCTCTCTGTTCATGTGCAGACCAGATCAGAAGTTTTCCGAACATATCAAAGATGACAAGATGGATGATTTCCAGAAGCGCTTCATCTTAAAAAGGGACAACTCCAGCACAGACAGAGACGACAGCATGGTAGGTGGAGATCTGCTAATGAAGCCATTAGCTCGCATAATAAAGACATACTGTGATACTGCATTTACAGCAGGAAGAGTTCAAAGAGCCTTCTGTGTTTCAGATGCGCATGAAACTAAAGGACGACAGGAGGAGCAAGTCCATCGAGGAGCGAGAGGAGGAATATCAGAGAGCCAGAGAGAGGATCTTCGCTGAAGTGAGAGACATTACAGCAATATGGTCATGTGCTTATGGGTCATTGACATGAACATAACACTTAATCTCTTTTGCAGGGTTTAGACACCTTCTCGCTGGATAAAAGGTGAGTGTAAGAAGTCAAGTCACATTGATTTCTATAGCCTTCTATACAATGCTGATCGTTTCACAGAAATAAACAGAATCAGTGATGCCAGCTTTATCAAATTCTGGCTCTAAAAAGACATTAATGTTACTGTTCAGCTCCAATCAGTTCAGTTCAATACAGCAAAGCATGATGTTAGCAACGCCAAGGCAAGGTTGTGGGTTCGAATCTCTGGCGATGCATGAACTGATTAAATGTGCATCTTGAATACAACGTAAGTCTCTGGTCACATTATGGGAGTAAATGGGTGGCAAACAGTGTTTGATGTGAGTAATAACAATTCCTGTAGCTCAAACAATAGATCACCTCTCTGGCAACACCAGGGTCATGGGTTCGAATCCCAGAGAATGCATGAACTGAAAAAATGCAAGTTGCTTTAGATAAACGCTTCTGCCAAATACATAAATGTAATAAGCAACATGTTTTCCAGGATTCAGGAGGATGAGGTGTGTAACAACATCCAGCAGAGACGGCAGATCTTCAGGTGATTGTGAGCGTCCCTCATATCTAATGACTTGCGTGTAAAATGAATCTGTTCCTCTAAAGCCGTCTGATGTTCTTCATGCAGGTTGAAGGACAGTCAGTCAGGGAACAGCCTCCAAAGCAGCTCTGAGAACGAGGCCAGGTATTCAGAGCCGCGGCCGTGGAGCAGCACTGATTCGGACAGCTCCAACCGCAACCTGAAGCCCGCCATGACCAAAGCCAGCAGCTTCAGCGGCATCCCGGTTCTGATCCGCGGAGACAGTTCCAGCAGCAGCAAGAGCGTGGGGCGGCTCTCAAACACAGGTGAGGGACAGATTTACACACACTCTTTTCTTCTCATACAGTCTCCGTTCTTGCAATAACAGCATGTTTTATGTAGCGACTCTTCTGTGTCTTACTGCATGCCCTCAGACTCTCATTCTCTTCTGTTAACGCTTGTTCAGTCCTCTGAATTCATTGGTGATCGTTTATGCACTACTGTTCAAAAGGTCGGGGTTAGTCAGATTTTATTCATTTAGGGAGCATTAAAATCATCAAAATACAGTAAAAAATGGTACTGACACTACCATTCAAAAATTTAGGATCAGTAACATAAAAAACACTTAATTCAACAAGTTTGCATTAAACTGATCAAAAGTGTCAGTAAAGGCATTGATAATGTAACAAAAGATTTCTATTTCAAATAAATGCTGTTCTTTTGAACTTTCTATTCATCTGTGAATCCTGAAAAATAAAATGCATCACAGTTTCCACAAAAATATTGTGCAGCACGACTGTGTTCAACATTGATAATAATGAGAAATGTTTGTTGAGCAGTAAATCAGTATATTATTATGATTTCTGAAGATCATGTGACACTGAAGACTGCAGTAATGATGCTGAAAATACAGCTGCAGATCACAGAAATAAATTAGTTTAACACATATTCACATAGAAAACAGCTGTTTTAAATCATATTTCACAATTTTTACTGTATTTTTGATCAAATGAATGCAGCCTTGATGAGCAGAAGAGACTTTGAAACGTTTTCACATAAATGACCGTCCTCCGCCAGTGTGACCTTTGACATGTGCACGCATTTACTGCTTTTCATTTCAAAGAGAGAAAAAACATCCCATATTTGGGAGTAGAGAAAGAAACACGTAAATTACTCAATTAAGTGAGACACTAATCAGAAATTAATTAACATGTCATTCTCAGCTAATACAATTATTCTCTTCTTCCATTGCTTTGGTCCCTGAGGTAATTAGAAATGAAATTGAATTGAGCATCTTGTTGAAATTTGTCTGACCTTCCATATTCTGGAGTGTTTTAATATCCGCGGCGCTCCAGTATGCTGACGATCCCCAATGAATCGCCGCTCTTCCTCTGTGTGTGAGCTAAGACTCATCTCACTCCTCTCCAGGTTCTGACTCTTGTAGTAGCGTAGGTTCATCCACGGGTTCGCTCTCTCGATCCCAGCCTCTAACGCAGCCCACGGCCTTCCCCGCTGTCAGCTACGAGCCGCCGGCGTCCACGGCTAGCGCTAGCTACTATCTGCTTCCGCTGGATGCCGCAGGGACACCGGCCGGAAGTGCCCTGGTCAATCCGCACACAGGTTGGTGAACGCTGCAGCTAATTTCCCTCGCATGCATGACTTCAGTCCTCCACTAACCCAGACTCAGACTGATGCTTCAGAAACACTCGTGCTGTATGATGGGATTTCATGGAACATTATTTCACCGCAGGTTTCCTGGAAGTCTTATAAATGCAGTATTTGGGGCGTCTAAAAACGCAAGAATGTCTTTTTTTAAAAGCACAGCATAGAACCGCCTCCACGATGTTGCTGTCAAATAACACAGCTGTCATGCTAACTTGCTACTGTAAACAAAAGTTCTCAATGCTTGTCTTCTGATTGGTCCACTGGGAAAAAGTAGCGAGTTGGAATGGAAAAACGCGTTCTGTGTGAATGGCCCTTTAGGACTGTACGATGAATCGTATTTTAATCGTGATCATGATTTCTGTTTCCCGATTTATTAAGCATAATCGTCTGTGATATTTGCCTCTTTGCCTTCAATTCAATTATCTTGCATTGCAAACAAGCCTCCACAAGGTCTCATGATTGCGGTTGCCAGATACCAAGAGCTTAAATCCCCCAATCAGAGCTTTTCTCTTAAATGGACACTTTTTTTTTACCCAAAAGTTTACTTCATTTTCACAACCTTGCAACCATTAAAAATGCTGACAAACATGTAGGGTGAATTCAGGTTAATTGGGACATTTTTCCCAGTCATCTTAATGGCAAGAAGTATAATTGTGCCTGTGATATTCGCCCGCTTGTTGTTTATCCGGAAAATGTTTACATTTGTCACAAGCCTCCGTAAGCGTTTCTGGTTTTGGTTGCCAGATGTCAAGAGCTTTAAATGTCTGGGAAACTCGTGATGAAGCCATTGTTATGTGTCTGGATTCAGACGGACATGTGAGGTATTGTGTCTCATTGGAGAGCTGTTTAAATATGCATGCGTTTACAGCAGGCAGCACGGCTGTGTAATTGCTTATTGACCTCTTTTAAGGAGTTTGCAGATGGGAAATTTCTCGTCTTCTGTCGAGGCCTCTGGGATGCGTGTTTGTGTTCTGCAGCTCAATGAGGGTGTTTGTAAGACTGAACCGTCTCATGTGCTCCACTTGTCATCATTTAAAGGTTTATATTTAGACTTGCGCTCAGATTTTACCTCGTTTACACCACTCTTCGTAATCTAGTGCTGTTCATCTTTCTCAGTGCGAGCAGATGAACCAGTATTGTACATCAAATTCATTTCAAAGCAGTTTTACAGAAAAACAAAGCAGAACTGTTCGTGTCTGAGCAACACACAGCGGCATTTAATTTCTTAACGCACATTTTGAAAGAATTGGGTGAAGTATTTGGTGCACTGAACCATTGGCCATAGGCACGTTAGATTTGAGGCGGATCATCGTCAGATTGATCGGTGTGTGACATCAAAGCATTGCAAGAGCGACTCAAAAGCACTCCATAGCTCTCGCGGTACTTTGATGTCACACGCCGATTAATCTGATGATGATGATCCGCTTCGAGTCGAACCAGCCTAATGATTCAATGATTCACTTCACTCCTGAATGAATCAGCCGTTTGAACGAATCAAATGAATGAATAAATTACTTAATCATGAAGACATTTACCACCACCTACTGCCAGATTTAGTTTATTATTTAGAGTATAATTTCATTCAAGAAATAATTGCATATTTCCATAGTAATAATAATAACATTAATAAAATACATTTTTAAAGGTATAGTTCCCCCACCCAAAAATGGCAATGGTGTCATCATTTCCTCTCCCTCATGGTCCAACAGAGTATGTAATGCTTGATGCTTTACACAACAATGACTTTTAAGGATCTTTTGGGAGTAATTTCTCAGACAAATTTGTGCGATTTAATTTGCGATTAATTAGATGAATGAATCGCCATATCATGTAATTAATTAGATTAAAAATTTTAATTGCTTACCAGCCCTGATTGCTACACGTCCAATGTTTTCCCCCAAAAGTTCACTTAAGATATAACAGATTATGTTTGCGTGAATAGTGAAATATATTCAGCCTGCTATAAATCTGTCTTCAGATGAGAGTCAGCGCGAGAAGTGAGCGGAGAAGAGGTACTCCTCTCATTGGGATCGCTAGACGAGGGCTTAATGAACTCATTTTTGGGAAAACTCAAATTCGACCAAAATCAAAAATGTTTGCATTTTTTTTTTTTTTGCCCGTAGCTCAAAATGATCCCGTGCACATTCACACTCGTTCTGCCAGCACAGGTCACAAATGTGTGTATGCATCTGTTATATACTGATCTACCATCCTCTGGACTGATCTCAGGTCAGCCGTTTCTGAACCCCGACGGCAGTGCTGTCCTCTACAGTCCCAGCGTGACCTCACAGGTCTCCAGGTGTCAATCATCTGTAGCTCCGCCTCCAGCCGCTCACCCCCAGGTAAGTTCTGATGGTCATTATTTAAGGACGGATGAATCTTTCTGAATGTTGACAGTGGAGGATGATGGGAAATTAATTTGAGTTCATGTTGTGCTGTGAACCTTCCTGTACATCTGTAACTGAATCCATTTCCTTCCTGTGTGTGTGTTTCCTCTTCCTGCTGTGTCCAGCCCTCGCCGCTGTCTTACCCAGCGATCCTCACAGCGTCTCCTAGCCACCCCTTCACTGTGGTACCTACAGCTCTCTGTCTACTTCCTGTCTCTCTCTGTCCACTTCCTGTCTGTTTGTGCTGTGTTTCTGCTGAGGATCTGTGTGTTTCTCTGCTTCTTGACTCCTTCATCGTTTGTTCTTCACCAATCCCACAATCCCCTGCACGAGTCTCGTAGAGCAGCGATTCCTCAACTTTTTTTGTCAGCCGAACATCTTTGAGATAAAATATTTTCTTGAAGTCATAGAATTTTTTTTCACGCAGCTAAAGAAATAAAAAACCTTTGGTATTTTATATTTTAAGTGTTTTTTGTTTTACATTTTTTTTTATTATTATTATTATTATTTTCATTTAACATTTTCATGATTTACTAATTAATAGCTTTTCATTAATTCATAAACCCCAATATGGGGAACACTGTGTGCTAGTGCTGTCAAATTATTAATCACAATTAATCGCATCCAAAATAAATGTTTTCGTTTACATAATATATATAATGTACATATATATATATATATATACACACACATACAGTATATTTTTGAAAATATTTACATGTATATATTTATATTCATATCATTTTTATATATATATATATATATATATATATATATAAAACAAAATTTTTCTTAAATATATACATGTGTGTATTTATATGTACATATACACAGTACACACATGTTTGTAAAATTGATGCGAGTTGGTTGTCAATTGTTGTTGTTGTTTTTTTGATTACTACGGTGTTATTACTATTTGTTTCTATTAAAATACATTGATCTTACCATGAAAATAGCCATAGATGCTGGTATGGCAATAAAAAAATAAATAAAACAAGTGTATGCTCAGTATTTTAGGACGCGTGTTCAAACCCGTCAGGACTCGGGCGCACATCATGTGCTCTGATAACCTCTTTTACTTGACCTCCCTCAGCAGTAAACAGCCCTTAATGACTAATTAAAAGAGTGGGAGATACTTTGAATAATTAATGCAGGAGCAGATGCTGGATTTAATATTCTATGAATAGAAAAGTGTGTCGTCTCTTCCATTTCTAATATGATCCACACAGACCGATAGTTCCAGTTAGTACTGACAGCAGGTCATCTGACTGTATTTGTGCTCTGGGAGTCACCCACCCATCTAGCTGCTAGTTAGTTAGTTAGTTAGTTAGTTGATCAGTATTCAGACGTCTGGTGTGAACTCTTCTGTCAGCAGGAGAATCTGAGCGCTCAGTTCGGTCACATGATGCTGGTCCAGCAGGCCTCGCTCCAGACCCCTGCGCCTCCACCGCATCAGAGCGGATACGGGATGCCCTCGACGGCACAGACGTTCCCCACAGCCTCCGTCAGCCAGCAGCAGGTGCGACACGCATCCATCATCAGCAGCTCCACACCTGCAGCAACACACGGAGAGCTCATTTGCAAAAACAGATGACTCCATTTTCATGATTTATTTTCAGAAATCATGTTTTTTTTATTGTGCTTTTTAATAATATCAATCAGTTGTTTTGATGAAGTAATAATAACTTAAATACAGGCAACGTACAAAATTAAATTTTATTGAAAGTATGTTTTTTATTTATTAAACGTTTGTTTTATAGCAAAAGCAGATAACTCCACATTTCATGTTTCAGAGTTAAATAAAAACACTGGTTTAATCTTGGTAATCTCCTCAGATGAAATGTAGATGCCTGACAAGCGTTGTTGTTGTTGTGTTCATAGATCATGGATGTGATTACACGCAGTTTTCCCTCATCATTGTAACGCGCTGCTTTCACAAGAATGTGTTAGCTTTTATTTTCCTTTTTCCCCCTGAAGAAGATATCACAGGTTCATCAAGTTCGTCTAAATTATCCATCCTCGATCACTTTTAGTCAGCTTTGACGAAACTCCTCTCAGCTAGCACGTCTTTTCAAAGTGAAAGTAGCCTTGTCACCTGACCTGAATACAGCGCGCTGATTCGCTAGAATGGATTTATCGGCTTCTGTTCACAAACCACAAGGGTGCTTGTCGGCTTCTGCAGTAAAACATGTTTTTGCAAATGATCTCTTCGAATGCACCTGCAGAAATAATTTCAAACAGACACTACATACACATGAGGTCTGTCCCAAAACTTTGCATTTGACCTCTTTGTTCAAATTTTAGTTTGGTCTGTTTACATGACATACTTGATCTAACACGGAGTCCTAACTAGCTGCGAAGGCGACACACACAATTTCTAATTTAGTTTCTGTTTCTGCGACATCACGGCTGGAACAGCAACATACAAACTATATGACAGTAGATCATCTCAGGTGATTATTATGTGCTTTATTCAAAGTTAAATGTGTCTGAGTTTGAATATCATTTTGCGTGAGTTTATAGCCACGACAGATAGTTTACCTCAGATTAAAACAAACATGTATGTTAAAACTGCAAACTCAATACGAACCAACAAGTGTATTCCATAACAAAGATGGTATCAGTCACTCATTATGTGCATTTAATAATGTTAAACATTTCATATTTATGAATTAGATTATAAACTTAACCATTTAGTTTCTTCCAGAGAGGCTCCGCCCACACAGGCTTCTGATTGGCTGTGATATCTGATTGATTCTGTCGCGTCGCATGTAATTAGGACACAGTGTAAGGCTACATTTACACTAGTGTGCTTTCGTTTTAAAACGCATAACTTTTGCTACGGTTACGCCTGTTGTTTACACTACTCCAGCGTTTTCGACCCTCGAAAACTGGGACTTTTGAAAACGCCGCAGACCCCGTTTTAGTTGAAAAACTCTGGGGTTGCGTTTCAGTGTAAACTGACCGAAACGGAGTCTTTTGAAAACGATGGCGTAGCTGCCCACACTCGCTCTGCATAACCTTGATGACCGCGTAACAATAACCTCATGCTCGTTGTACCTGCGTGAACACTCATGTGACATGTGTTTTCAGTTGTGTAGTGTGGACGGAGATCGTTTTCAAAACGAAAATGCACTAGTGTAAATGTTTAAGAGGACATGAAGCGGTTGCACACATTTTTTGAGATCCTTACTCACTCCTGCACCAATGCATTGTGCAGCAGTTTTTACTCCCAAGTTTACTACCAAAATATTTAGTTTAAACTTCACTGAAAACTTTTCCTCAACGTTGTCAATTTCTGGCACATGTGTTTGTGTATATGATACATAATGGGACAAGCTTGGCTTTAAATGCGGCTCCGAAGCGCTGTTATAGATGGTGTGCTTAGTGTGCATTAAGGGCTTTGCTATTATTCAGACCACAAGAGGCCAGGAGCGTGTATTGGGACGGGCCCAGTCTCTCCCAGCAGCTGTGATGAGTTCAGTGTGTGTTGTCTCTGTCACAGATGCCGGCGTGTTACTGTTCTCCCAGCCAGTTCCCGGTGTCTGGACAGATGTACCGGCCCGTGGGTCCAGTGCCATACAGCGCTCCGACCCATATTCCCCCCGCAGCCCCGCAGCAGCCAGGTACATCACTGCACGCACACACCAGAGAGGAAACACACACACCAGAGCAGAAACACACACACCAGAGAGGAAACACACACACCAGAGCAGAAACACACACACCAGAGAGGAAACACACACACCAGAGCAGAAACACACACACCAGAGCAGAAACACACACACCAGAGCAGAAACACACACACCAGAGAGGAAACACACACACTAGAGCAGAAACACACACACCAGAGAGGAAACACACACACCAGAGAGGAAACACACACACCAGAGCAGAAACACACACACCAGAGAGGAAACACACACACTAGAGCAGAAACACACACACCAGAGAGGAAACACACACACGAGGGCAGAAACGACTCGCTATACAGCAACCAACATACTATATATTAGTGCTTTTAACCCTTTGGTGTTCAGTTGTTTTTGACCAAACTATTTTTCATTTTGGTTTAGATTTTTTTTTTTACTTCATTGGAATGGTACAAAACTTAGCATGTGCTAAGTGAACGCAAACCCCCCCCCAAAAAAAAAAAAACATGGACATGATTCGAAAAGGTTATATAGTCCTCAAAAAATTAGTCTCACTTGCGGTCAAAAATGCTTTAATTTTCTTGCAGTTTTAGTGTAAAATATGCTTTGGAAAATACGTATTTCATATTAAAATATAATTTTTGTGCATTTTTCATAATCATTAACTTGAACATCATTTTAAAAAAAAACTTTTTTTTTTTTCACAATTTTCAGGAAACCAAACTTAAATCTGCTTAAAATGTGATTAACAGGTAATAAATCAATTATAACTATTACATAAATATAATTTAGTACTATAAATACAAAAATACAAAATATTGAATCAAACTAAAATATAGTACATTCATTTAATTGAAATAAAAAATAAATGACACTTCCACAGTTCTTCTGTGTATTTGGGCTTTAGTTTCTGTCCCAGATGAGATCTGATCGTCTCCTGGTTCAAACCAAAATCTCACTGGATTACTGCAAGATCTGCAGCAGGAGTGTTTGAGAATCTAGAACAGATGTCTTCTCCTGGCTCACTGAAGCAAAAGACAGGATCAAGCATCTTAAAGCAGTTGTTTCTGTCAGGCATCTGGTGTGACTTTAGCACAGACCTGTATGAAGCACTGATATCAGCACTACACCTCCTCATCCAGCGCTGCCTCAGTCTTCCCTCTGTGATCCACTCTCTGTGTATTAGTTGTTGTCTCCTGTGCTGCACACACACACTCACACACTCTCTCACACATACACACGCGCACACGCACACACACGCTCTCTCTCTCACATGCTCTCTCTCTCACACACACACACACACACGCTCTCTCTCTCTCTCTCTCTCTCTCTCTCTCTCACACACACACACGCACGCGCACACACACACGCTCTCTCTCTCACTCGCACGCACGCACGCACACACACACACACACACACGCGCACTCTCTCACACGCGCACTCTCTCACACACACACAAAGTGACTGTCGCAGGAGATGGCAGCCCGGAGCTAATTACAGCAATGCAGGCGTTTGGCTCTTTAACGCACAATGCAGGTTTTGTTTGAGCCGTAGTGTTCTGTTGTGCGCGACAGGTGTTGGACTGGATTGAATTGGAGAAGCTTTCTGATGCTGATGGGAGTGTTTCGGCTGTCGGAGCGGCTGAATGCGGGGCCGAGGCACTGTCTGAGACGTCCTACGATTCTCACAGTGAACCGGTCTCTTTTCCAGCCGCTCACTCCTCCTCCAACACTCGTCTCTGCAGCATCACGCTGCGCTCGAGTCCGTCTGACGCTCACACAACATCAAGCCTGTCTCTGCTGTCTGAGTAAACGCTGAACACGCTTCTTGGGTTGGTTACTATTGCTGTATCTCTCTTAAGTAATTATTTTAATGTTTTTGAAAGAAGTCTCTTCTGCTCACCAATGCTGCATTTATTTTTGATAAAAAATACAGTAAAACAGTGAAATATTAGAATGTAAAATAACTGTTTTCTATGTGAATATCTGTTAAAATGTAATGTATTTCTGTGATCTGCAGCTGTATTTTCAGCATCATTACTCCAGTCTTCAGTGTCACATGATCTTCAGAAATTATAATAATATACTGATTTACTGATCAACAAACATTTCTCATTATTATCAATGTTGAACACAGTTGTGCTGCTTCATATTTTTGTGGAAACCGTCATACATTTTATTTTTCAGGATTCACAGATGAATACAAAGTTCAAAAGAACAGCATTTATTTGAAATAGAAATCTTTTGTAGCATTAGAAATGACTTTACTGACACTTTTGATCAATTTAATGCATCTGTGATGAATAAAAGTATTCATTTTATTTTTTAAATCTTACCGACCCCCAAACTTTTAAATGGTAGTGTATCTATTTCTAAAAAAATTAATAATATTTTAGAATATTATTGTTTTTACTGTATTTTTGATCAAATAAATATGGGTAAACTTAAGAGACTTTTAAAAGCATAGTCTTAATGCTCCAAATTTTTGACTGGTAGTGTATGCACTTTTTTCAGGAAATTTAATAAAATGTTTTCTATATTAAATAATCATGTGGCAATGTCTGTGTTTGTATAATATGATAAATGAAAGCTGCTCGTCTCATTTGGTTTTCTATATTTGGATACTGGAAAAAATTCGGTGTAAAGCAGCTTCATGAAACTGAAGTCTCCAAAACTGATATTAAAAACCAATTTCAGACCGATTCTGATTGAATGAGACTGATATGAAGCTGATGAGATCTGATTTCTGTTGGGTTTAATGTCACGAGATCTCATCTCTAACACAAATACACCGATGTGCATAACCTGTTTCTAGTGGCTCACTTCATTTGCATCTTGAAGGAGCATGTTGGAATAATGTCTGAATGCTGTGTGTCGAGATGGAATGATGTTTCCCAGAAATGAAACCCTTCAGATGTTTCTGACATGAAAATCTGGTGAAAAACATTTCTCCTGTTCTCTACCTGCAAGCTCAGCTGGAGTGTTTGATATAATATTCCCATCATGCTCTGCTCTTCGGTGGAGGTGAGAACAGAGCTAAAAATAGCATGAGTTCTCCGTCTCCTCGCCGCGGGCCGTCCGCTTCCTTCGTCCCACTTCTGCTCTCATCTGGGCTAAATTGATTGCGTCCCTTTGGCCAAAAGCCAGCAGAAATTGAAACGGAGAGGAGGTCACATGCTCCCCGATAACCTTGACACCGATGCAAATTACCCTGCTCTTAACGGGCCGCGCGTGTAAATTAATGCCTGTTCGTACGCTGACACGCAGAAGCTTTCAAAGACGTGACGTCGCAGCCGTTATATAAGCTATGGTTATTCGGGGAGCACGTGTGTTAATGAGAGGCAATTTAACGGGGGTTTGCAGTGATTTAAAGCGTTTCGTTAGTAAGGGTATCATTAGCTTGTTCTGCACTCATAATATATTCAAAATGTGTGTGCTATTTTCACATTCCTGCTCTGTTTGGACCTGAAGAATCATCATTTTAAATAACAGTCATAACTTAATATTTTCCAACTAAAACCATCACGTATCTGATAAACGACGTATCATTAACAAGTGAATGTGGATTTTTTTTCAATGTAACCTGTTATTACTGCATTTACTAATTTTTTTATTAAGTAATAAATTGAGAAATTTATTGAGAAACGTATAATTTAAGAATTACAGTATTAATACCATAGGAGTGAATGGAATTTAATTAAATTGCTTTTGAATTTATAGCTCATAATTACTTAAAACCAGTCCAAATTAATTCATTTTAATTTTACTTGCGTAAACTTTCACTTTAAGATGAAGAAAATCAGTTTTTCATGCTGCAGTGGTTCGTCAATAAACAAACATTCATATTCATCAACAAAATTCAGTCCCAAATGTGTGAGAGGTGGGGGGGGGGGGGGTGACTATAATTTAAGTTCATGGATAATTCTACAAAATTAATACTCCATACATACCGGGTCCAAAATAACCAGAACACAAAACATGTACCATACTTATATTTTTAAATTATATATTAAATTTCTTAAAATATAATTGTAATAAATAAATAAATGACGTGTAAGTGAGGGTCTTAAAGCATTCGCAAGGTTTCATTCACTTACTTAAAACTATTATTTGCATTATAAGAATAAACCGGGTTTATTATTGATTGACAGGATGATTTTGTTTAGTCAATGAACAGTAAATGTTTTATTGGGTGTTTCTGTCATATTTCTTCTGTTTGGGTTGCTGTCTTCAGTCGTTTCTGTGTTTCTTCAGGTTACCAAACTATGATGCCAAACCAGCAGCAGAGCTACCAGAACATGACGAATCCGACGCTGCACAGCAATATGGGACATCAGATGCAAGGCATGATGGTGCAGTATCCGTCAGTGCCGTCGTATCAGGTGAACGCTGCATTCTGGGAATGACTGTCAGCAGAGAAGAGAACATTTGTTAGCATGATTATAGTGACCAAAATTATCTGTTTAAAAAGTACTGACACACAAATCACTTCAAGTTTTGTATTTAAAATCAACATACAAGAAATAAATGTACTTTTTGTTTTGCATAAACACTAAAACCTTAACATTACCAATGATGTCCGGATTTTAAATGGCAACATGACTGACAACAGTTTATCTAATAATATCTACGAAATGAAGCAATCAAAACAAACAAAGCAAATCAAATACAGCTTTAAAAAAGTTTCATAAAAAGGTAAACCTCAAATTTCAGCCTTTAAATAAAGAAAAGGGTGAAGTCAAAATGACAATTGATTAATAAATGATTATATGTATTTTATCTGCTCCATAAATAATTCTAGATAGCTTATTCGAATTGTTTAACTGTGTATTATCCACATAAGCTTGTTTTTCATCAACCGTCAGAGTTTAGAGCAGGGCATGTAGATCCGGTCTGTTTAGTCCCGACAGAAGCTGCACACAGACTGAATGTGAGTCTGTAAATCCCGTCTCTGACAGCAGGTGGCGCTGATGGAGCAGCACAATTACAGCTGTTTACCGGAACCTTCCTGCACAAAGCAGCATTGCGATTAAAACACTACTTTATTAGGCGTTACATGGAGCGAAGAGACAAAATGCCATCGAATCGTTTCTGAAAGCAGTCATAACCTTCAGAGGTACATTCATATAATTAATTAATTCATATATTGATTTGTATAATTCCCTTAGCACTCTTTTAAAACCTCCTTTTCCGCCCTATTTTCACACAAAACTGCACTACTCTGCTGCTGCGCATTATCATTTATTTATCCTCAGCTGTTCAAATCGCAGTAATCAAATATGGTTTTAATGATAATTAAAATATGAAACGGTAAAACTAACCGTGGGGAGTTTTATCATGATTTATGGTCAAACCGGTAATCATTCCATCCCTAGAGCAGCGTTAATCCACATCAGTAGTGGTGTAATCTCTGTCTGTGACTGTGTCAGGTGTCCGTGCCGCAGCAGACCGTTCCTGCGTCCAGCGTCCAGGTTTACTACAGCATCATCCCTCCCAGCCAGCAGAACACTGTCAGGTACATGCTCTCATTCACTCACACTGAACCACAGCGTCTAGCACATCTGCAGAAGCTTTAGGATTCATTCAGATCCTCTAGAGTAGGCTGGGTTTAATATATATAAATAAGATATCAGTGCTTGTGTTTCAGAGTGTGTTCATTCACACACGAGCAGCTCGTGAGCCAGTGTTTTCACTGAAAATAATCCACATGAACTCCATCTCTGAGTCTGGGTCGCTTTAATATGCATTTAGGAAGAAAACATGAGCCAACCTTCAAAACTCTTAACTCTTTTCTTATTTTACAGTGAAGTATATTTTACAATAGAAATATATATCTTTTGTTTTTATTTAGTAATTAGTCATTTACTACTACTACTACTAATAATAATAATAATAATAACCATTATTATTATTATTATTATTTTGTAGCCATACTGATATATAATCGCAACCGTTTGGCCAAGTTGTGCAGCACTACAAACAAACATTTGTGCAGCCCTACTACAGATTCCTATGGACTGCATGAACTGATCAGATTTGCACTTTAAATGCAATGCAAGTCACTTTGGAATAAAGCATCTGTCAAATGCATAAAAGGAGCTGAGAGCGTTACAGTGATATTCAGGGCTGGGGAGTAAAAAATCAAACATTTATGTAAATACATTTATGCACACCGATTTCCAAAACAGATTTGGAGTGTCGTAATTACTATAAAAACACACAATATCGTGATGATCCGCCGGCGTAAAACAGAATAATGAATCTGAAGCTGTTAAACTGTATTGTAAAAAAACCCAGCTGAATTCATAATTTTCCATGTGTCTGCTGACGAATGTTCATATATATTTTTTTAGAATAATAAATTCTGACTGCTTTCATCTTCTGCTAAATGAAACCGTCTCATTGAGGTGTAATATGGCTCAGTCCATACAGGTTAGTTTTGCCTGCGCTGCAAGGAAGCGCTTGTCTCTCGGGACTGGACTTTAGTAGGCCACGCTCAAGATGATTTATAAGGCCAGAAATGCAGCTGGTCTTAATATAACACAGCAGATCCCGAGAGGAGAGCGATCTCAGCGCAGCACATCCTTCAGAAGCGGCTCCTCGTGTCCTTATTAAAGCAATTTCAACAATAGGGCCCTACAATCTTTTTCTTTCTTTTCTTTTTTTTCAGAAAGTCTTGTTTAATTTTTCTAAAATATTTTTTCTGATAGTCGAATGAAGGCATTAAACATTTATTTATTTTTAATCAAGTGAAAATTAAACCCCTTTATTTTTTTGGCAAAAAGAGGTTTACTGTCAAAATGAATACATGGAAAGAAAAATTGTGTGAATATTCCTTTTAAAAAGTTTTAATAATTGTATTGGAATTGACGAATTCCGTGGCATTCCGCACTATAGAGTAAATTCTGGGCTCCGTGATTCCATCCTCATGGCTGTAGAAATGTAAGCACACTTCAGAACAGCTCGGTTTGCCCTGTGTTTGATTTAATGCAAACCGGTACCTGGTAGTACCGACACAATTCGGTCAGTACTTCTAAAGGGATAGTTCACTTTACGAAGCTATGAGAATACTTTTTGTGCGCCTTGCTGTCTACGGAGGGTCTGAGAGCTCTCCGATTTCATCAAAAATATCTTACTTTGTGTTCTGAAGATGACGAAGGTCTTACGGGTTTGGAACGACATGAGGGTGAGTAATTAATGACAGATTTTTCACTTTTGGCTGAACTATCCCTTTAAAAGTACAGAATTCGGCACCCAGCCCTAGTGAGTGTAGGTGACTGCTGGAAGTGTTCGGCGCTCAGATCATGTGTTGGTCTCCTCAGCTCCTCCGTGGGGTTCCTGCCTCCTCCAGGAGCGGAGCAGATGTCGTACCACCGCACCTCGCCACCCTGCGGCTCGCAACAGATGCCCTCCCAGCAGTGCTCAGGTACAAACCCATACGCATCTTCCTCTCCTCCTCCTCCTCTGCACTGCACTCAAACTGGGATGCGAATGGGACGATGGGAAATATCGCAATATTAGCAGATGATTTCATTCTAGTAAATCAAACAAATACTGCATCAGCTGGTTTATTTTATTCACGATCAGAAATGAGGACGCAAAGTCCTTACTGTTAAAAAAAAAAAAGTAAATTCACTTAATCATGACGCATTTCATTGTTAGTTAATGGTAACCTGCTTTAACTAATGTTAACTTATTGTGAAGTGTTACCTATTGTTCTTTTGTTCATTTGAACTTGATCTTTAGCACTCTATTTTTTTTATAAAGTCTTTCTTTAGAAGTCTGATGATCTCGAGGGTTTTGCATCTGAACTCCCGCACAAATGTATTTGCTTCATGTCAGATCAAATTAAGAAATACATCCACAGAAGTGAATAAAGAAATCACTGGTTCAAACAGTCCTTATTTTAGAATGTAATTCCTCCTCTCTGACTGTAGAGCAGTGGTGTGCTCTGCGTGGCCTGCGTCGCTCTGATCTTATTCAAGGCTGTGTGACGCGCTCTAATATTCTCAGTCAAATGTCACCTTGTAATGGGAAGGTTTTTGATCAGATTTTTGGATTAAACATTAGAAAAAAATAATTAGGCTATATCTTAGAAAGCGGAGACATTCCTTCATTCAGAAGGCATAAAACTGAAAGCAACTCAAAATAATGAAACGTTGAGTGACGTACTGTATATTAGTTTAAACAGAGTTCTTAATGTCAATTTGAAGGAGATCATGGTGTGTTTTGTATAAAGTTTTTTTTTGTTTTTTTTTGCAAAAACATTACAAAACAAAGAAATTGAACTGAAACTGGAATATATGAAATACACTGATTCTGAAAGGCATTCATAAATAGTTTGAATAGAGTTCTTAATGTTAATTTGGAGGAGAGCATCACACATTTTGTTAAGCTGTTTTGAAAACCACCATACATTAAAATCTGTAGACATAAATAAATGACTATTTTAGCCCCGGTGTCAAAATGTACCTCCCCCCCCCACAGAATCTTTAAATACCCCCCCATGTGACCCCCCCCCCCCCCAGTTTAAAATATGAAATTCAGGCCCTGGTATGTAATTCAATACTTTCTCTCGCAGTAATTATACTGTTTATAAAATTGCGGGCATGAGGGAGCTGATATTGTGCCTGGCTTTGAACTGCTTTTGAATGCATGATCGCTTTTTAGTTCCACTTCCACTTTGGAGATTCGTGATCGCACGTACTCTGTTTATACTATGGAGCGGCAGTACTTACCACACATTTTACAAGATTAGATTGTCATGGTGCTCAGGATCTGTAAATCATTCTCCATCATCCTCAGTCATCTCTCCTTACTCTGTTTATGGGGTAGGCCTAAGTGACATTTTAGGTACTGTAATGTAACAGGCAACCGTTAGCAATCGCTATTTGTTTTCTGGAATGTTTTGTTTTCTACTAGTCAGTCATCAGAGCTGTGTCCTGATGACCGTTTCGTTTATGAGCTGAGCTCTTTATGACGGTGCTGTCTGACACACATCCTCATGCTTTCTTTAAGACGTCTGGAGAACACGAGCAGCGTAAAGTGACCTTCGGTCTCGTGCCGTTTCCTGCGAGGTGTAAAGGTGCTAATTGAAATGACACTCTCTGCTCCCAACAATCCCATTATTGAACAGATACGGCTGGTAATTAATTCCTGTGCTGCTTTGTTCACGGTTATGGCTATCTCTTAAAGAAGGCCTTCACGGCTGCTGTAATTCTCATTTTCCGTTGATGTGTTCTCCATTAACATCAGCGGCTTCTCTCTGATCGCTCGTCTTTAATAACTAATTAAAAGACGAGACTAGAAGGGCTCCTCAAATACTCAAATTAGATTCCTGTTCCCCTTCTCAAGCGTCTTGATTGGAGGATTAAGCAGCGAGAGAAAGAACGCTGTTGTGTCTCTTCTGGGCTGTTTTCCTCTTGAACAGCTCTTGAGATCGGTCTCCTGTCTCAGTCTAGTGTTTTGAGTTAAT
Source organism: Barbus barbus (assembly GCF_936440315.1). Classification (NCBI taxonomy): domain Eukaryota; kingdom Metazoa; phylum Chordata; class Actinopteri; order Cypriniformes; family Cyprinidae; genus Barbus; species Barbus barbus. The sequence continues at coordinate 33,184,444 of NC_136738.1, read as the reverse complement.
GTGCCGCTGTATATATAACCATTTCATCTGTTCAATCCCCAGAACTTCCCCATTTTATATATACAGTATGTATATATACTTGATATACTATTATAGTCTTTTTTAATCTTTTCAAATATAATTTTTTGTTTTCACTTTAAAAAAAATTGTAATTTTGTTTTTTATTAATTATTTATTATTATGTCTGTAAAAGTTATTTATTTTAATTCATTTTCAGTTATTTTTGTTCGTCAAGTGAAACTGAGCTAAAATGAGAAATGTTGCCTCGGCAACTATCAGAAATCTTTTTATATATATATTGAATTTTATTTAAAATTTATTTTATTTCAAGTCACAATTGTTTTTGTTTGTTGTTGTTTTAGTTAACTAAAATAATGCAGCTTTGACCGTGGATTCATAATTTTCCTAACGTTCATTGTTATGGTTCTTACGAAGTGAAGGTGCCAGAATAAAAGACCTGGGTCTGTATTCACAAAACATTTGATCTCAGCACTAAGAGTTCTCCTAAAGCGCAGTAAAAGAGTTTTCTATTAAATCCTGTTCACAAAGCTGCTGAGACACTCTTGTGCTGAGGAATAGAGAGAAGTCTTGAGCTCAGAGTAAAGGGGGCGGGGTTATGATGTCAGCATGCTTATTAACTATGCACACAGTGATTGGCTGATAGTCTCTGTCAGAGATTTATTCATAGAAATATTGTTGAGCGTGATATTATGATGCCATATTCAAATAAAGATTTAAAAATAAAAATGGAGTATGGTTAATGAAAACAAGGATATAATCAAAGGAAAATCTGGAGTTGGGATAACCTCCAAAACCAAAGGTGATACCTTTTTAAAAGCTCATTATCATCAAATGTTTCTAAAATGTTTACGTTCTGAGGCAGATTGCCTGAAACAGCTACTTTAGGATGGTTTGTGGCTTGGTCTCAGTGACTGAGGACTCCTCTTCTCTACTCCTAACCTTTCACAGATTTAGGAGCTAGGTTTAGCGCTAAAACACTTTGTCAAACACTCTTAGAGCAAACATTTAGGACCCAGGACAGTAATGGCTCAGTTTGTGCTGTTATGATTCTGATGTTGTAAATGCTCTTGAAGGCATTGTGTAATTGTGTGTCTGTGTGTGTGTGCGTGTGTGTGTGCGCGGGTGTGTGTGTGCGTGTGCGTGCGTGCGTGTGTGCGTGCGTGCGTGTGTGTGCGTGCGTGTGTGTGTGTGCGTGCGTGTGTGCGTGCGTGCGTGCGTGCGTGTGTGTGTGCGTGCGTGCGTGCGTGCGTGTGTGTGTGTGTGCGTGTGTGTGTGTGCGTGCGTGCGTGCGTGTGTGCGTGCGTGTGTGTGCGTGTGTGTGTGTGTGTGTGTGTGCGTGTGTGTGTGCGTGTGTGCAGGGGGAATGGTGATGATGCACCTGGCGTTACCTGCGTCCCAGCAGCCTCAGTCACAGCTGCAGTGGAAACACAACAAATACTACAGCTCACAGAGGCCCAGCGGCGTCTGCGGTCTGGAGCCGTCTCGAGTAAGAACGCATTACGCTCAATATTCAGTATTTCATTTTTCTACTTCAGTGTGAAACGCTGAAACCATTTGTTTTTGTGGCGACACTCATAACAGCAAAATGTGCAGATCTGACAACAGAATCACTAATGCACCTCAGTATGCTCTTATGGCATCTTAAAAGAATAGTTCACCCAAAAATGTACATGTGCTCATCCAGGCCACCCGAGATTAGGATGAGTGTGTTTCTTCATCAGGTTTGTAGAAATGTGTCTCTGCATCAGTGTCTCAGCAATGGATGCTCTGCAGTGAATGGGTGCCGTCAGAATGAGAGTCTGATAAAAACATCACAATAATCCACACCACTCCAGTCCATCAGTTAACATCTGGAGAAGACTGTTTGGACTCTCATTCTGACGGCACCCATTCACTGCAGAGCATCCATTGCTGAGACACTGATGCAGAGACACATTTCTACAAACCTGATGAACAAACACACTCATCCTGATCTCAGATGACCTGAGGATGAACATCATCTGGATGTTTATCTGTTTGTTCACAGAGCAGTCCTCAGCTGGGAAGCCCGTCCTTGTCTCCGGCCCAGTCTCCCACACCAACACACCTCACTAACGTGAAGAACATCCGTCCCAGCCTCAACACTGTTCCCATCATGCCTCACTTCTCCAGATCCTTGGTTTCAGGACAAGGTGAGTCCTCTGGTCCTGTCTGGTGATTAATAAAGTGTTGAGGATGTTTTGAGGATCATCAGGTGTGTTGTTGTGTCAGGTGAGGTGCGCTTCCAGTACAGCCCTCAGATCCGCCCTCCGTTACTTCAAGCCCCGCCCACGCTGTCCAGTCAGGTCAGCCCACCAATCACAATCCAGATCACATTAACATGCATGCTACTTCAGAAGATTATAATGCCATTATTGGCCACTTTAACTCAGCAAATCTGCCAGTTTGATTAAATTATCAATATAAAATATAAATGTGACCTGTGCTGGCAAAATGAGTCACAATGAGCAAATAATAAAAAAGGTTATTTTTATTAATAACGGATGAGAAATGACTGAGCTACAGCTGTTTCGAGTCGATGGACATTTAGAGAAAAACTGAAGTTTCCTGAAGGTTCAAAGCATAATCACCAGCAACATTATATCTTTACCCCCACTTCTTAATAATAATTACTAGATTAATAATCACAATATAGATGTTTTTATTTTATCTCTGTTGTTATAAATAAGAACCGATGCAAAAAATAAACAAATATAAGAAACAAGTTTATTACCTACTTTTTTATTTTTACATCTAAACATAAGCATTCAAGAAAAACAAATAGTGAAATGTTTCAGTTCAGTCAAGAAGAGCGAGAGATTCCCTCGTTTCTTTTATTGTTAGATGAACATTAATGTGACAGACAGTATATTCAGACACAGATCTAATAGAATGTTACACAGCCAATGTTTTTCCACAGAAGTTCACTTAAGATATAGCAGATTATGTTTGTGTGAATACTTTAATATGTTTAGCCTGCTGTAAATCTGTGAATGTGTGTAAGGTCTTTATGTGTGCGCTTCAGATGAGAATCAGCTGAGAAAAGGGACTCCTTGCAGAAAACATACAATAAAGATACTTTTAGATGTTTAATTATCATTTGGAGCACAGGGATCGCTAGACGAGGGCTTAATGAACTCATTTTTGTGAAAATCTCAAATTTGACTCTAATCATAATTTTTGCTTTTTTTTTTAGCTCAAAATGATCCCGTGCACATTCACACTCATTCTGCCAGCACAGGTCACAGATCAATAGAGTGTAAATACATGTGAATGTAATGTGTGTTGATGCTCTGTAGGCTGCGGGGGGGATCCGGCCCACGGCTCGAGGCAGGAGGCTGACGAGGAAAGCGCTGTCTACAGATCTCAGTGTAGGTCACACAGGTAACCCTAGATCTGGCCTAACTCCAGATCCTGCAGAGTTTCGCTCATCAAGCTCTTCACAATCACCAGAAAGCCACAAGCTGGTGGACTCGTGAAGGCTGGAGCCAAACTCTGCAGGAAAGTGGACCAGAGTTGCCCGGTCCTGCTGTAGAGACACACCTGAGAGAGGAGCCATGATGATGATGATGATCCTGCCTCTTCCTCCTCCTCAGGGTTCAGTGTTTCTTAAAGATTGTTAGTGTTTTCATCTGTACATGATAAACAGAGTGTTTTAAAGCTGGTCTTGTGTTTGTTCAATATCTCTAGTTATTATTGGCTGGAGAAAATATTGTAATAGGATTTTTTACAGATTTATTTTCAGTTAAATTTGTTTTAGTTAAATTTAATGAATTTTCTAATTCAGACTATTTTAATAAGTATTATGCAAATTAATTATTATTTTATTGCATGTATTATTTAAATACATGCAATAGCTTTAAATGATGATATGATTATATATAATCAGCTTAATATCAGCCTGTGGTTTATCGTTTGCTTGTGTTGTGATTGTTGCTCAGACGTCTGGTTCAGTGAAGCTTGAGACCCACAGCAAACAGTAAAACACTGCATCTTAAGCAGATCCTCATGCCTCGGTCCAGGCCGTGTATCGGTGGATATGGTGTGTTGGGTTTGTTCTGAGTGTGCTGTGTCTCCTGCAGTGACCGGCCGTGTGCTGGAGCTCAGTCGGGTGGATTTGTCCTCATATTGTCCGGCTCTCATTCTCCAAGAAGAGAGAAGACAACGAGACGCCGGGCGTTTGAGCTCCAATCCCAGCGCTCTCTCATCGGACAGCTGACTGGAACATATCAAAATACAGCCGGAACTGTGTTCTTCTTTGTTTTTATATCTCTGTTTATTGGTTCCTTTGTTTTCCACTTCAGATGGACTTTCCATTTGGTTTCACATTTGTATTCTCTCTTTCCTCCACCAGCCGTCGTGTGCCTTCAGTCGGACGAACAAAAACAAACGTGACAAACACAACCTGCTTTTTGTAAATAATTGATAGTTGAATTCAGTTGATTCTGTTTCCTCTGAATTGTGGGAACAGACCGCATATTTCTGGTTAATGTCTTTGTTATTAATTTAAGACATACGCACTGTCATGTGTTTAACGAGTTGAACGGTTGTGTTTGCTGTTTTCACACGTCATGTCATGTTCCTGTTCTGTCTGTTTGGGGGTCTTTTAATATTATATTCATACTGGGGAAATAAAAAGAGGAAAAAGAACAACGGTTTTGCACATTTATATGAACTCTCTATATAAATCAGTTTTTTCTTTTAGAAACGGAAGTCTGAAAGACTGTTCAGTGTTTACTGCTGCAAGTCCATTTTTATTTCAGTTTGAGAGCCAATAAATGTGTTTCCACCAAATGAGCTGCTTTCTCAAGCACCGGCGCGGCGCGCGGTGGTTTTTCTACATGTATAAACGCTCCTGCCTCCGTCATTCATCAGGCTTTATTTCTCAGCCAGGAGCCGATGGACACCGTCGTTCATCTCAATTCTGCTTTTATTGGCTCATTTGTCTGCTACATTAACCTGCCGTTCACCTCATCCGTCCAAACGCCCCGCAGCTCATCCAGGTTCTTCTGTATGTTCCTCCTCCAGTAATTTGGCAGAAGAGAGATCCCTTATTGAGCCGCAGGGAGCTGCAGCTGCTGGAATCTATGATGGACAGCTTCATCTTCATATGGAGGTCCGGTAAGGCTGTGAAGTGGCGAGATTATTAACGTGTAATTAAATCAACATCTGGAGAGCTCTGCTCATAAAGGCTGGATCTCTCGGCGTCGAGCTTCTGTGTATTCAGCAGGAATTGATGTTTTTATCAGAAAACCACCATCCAGTCCTTCTCCCTTATACTACTGTAAAGTCTGCAATAACACAGTATTTCTATCTAAAAACACTGAAGATTCAGTTTCAGTGCAGCAGTTCCCGAGATCTCTCTCATCACAGAAAAACAACATAATATAATAATATAATATAATACACACAGAAATCACACTAAGAGCCTTTTCATTGACTCTGATGGTTTTCACAATCATTCACATTATATCACAAAGTTTTAATATTTGCATTATTCCTTCATTTTAATTGTAAAATATTTTAATGTAAACTTCAGTGTTTTAGTATTATTCATATGCTATTATAATTTCTGTTAATATTTTATGTTGGATTTTATTTTCATCATTTAGTTTTTATAAAAAAATAAATAAAATGTCCATAGAGTTTTTAATCTTTTGTTTTGTTTTAGTGTTTAATTTTAGTAATTGCACTTAATTGAAATGGGAAATGTTGCCTTGGTAACTAGAGGACATAAAATAAGGTTTGTATTATTTTATTTCAGTTCATTTATTGCAAGTAGGGACTTTTTTTTTTAATGATTTTAGTTACTGATAATTGTGGTACATTCCTTTTATTTATGATATAATTTAATAAAAATGAAACCCTTGCTATGTGTAACTGCGTTAAGCGGAGACCTGTCATAGCACTTGCGTGTTGTTGCTCTATTGTTGGGTTTGATTGCTTCTATTGTCCTCATTTGTAAGTCGCTTGACTAAATGTAAATGTACTGTACTTTATTACCTTGGCAATGAATTAGAATTAGTTAAGAAACTTTCTACTACATCAGCGGAGGGACTGCATCTGCCAGCTTTCTCTATTCTAATCCATCTAATTCATTTATCAATATTTCCTCTTTAGGAAGGTCATGGAAACATTATTGTGTATTTATTTATTTATTTTTAAGCAAATGAGAATGCACAAATCATATTTGCTGTCTTCTCTTATTTAACTTTATACATCTGTAATTAAATGAGCTCAAGAATAAAGACGAGTCTGAATATGAATTAGTGAGGATGTAATGTCCAGAGGTTGGTTGTGTCATGAATACCTCTATATTTTAACAGAACATGACGCATGTATGCTAAACAAACCATCCAAGCAACATTTGAGTGAGTAGTATTTCCTAGTATTAGATGTTTGACTGGTGACCAGATGTGAGCCGCTGTCACTGAGCTCATGTTATCATGTTCAAACACACTGAGCTAGCGTCATGTTTACAGCTGAATATTATCAGTGAGTTCAGTCACGTGCTTCAGATTAGCAGATGCTTTCATCCAAAGCCAATGGTGTCCAATGATTAATAAATATTTGATTGCTGAACACTGTATCCTAATTGAAGTAGCTGTTTATATCATTGCATGAATGACTGCCTGACACATGATATATTATTATATTTATGATTAGGTGCCAGCAGTTGTCTTCTTATGAAGGATCAGTGATGCTGATGCAGAGTAGGCCCTTCCTTACCAAGAAACTAAATCCGGATACAATTACGAGTCTTTCAACTGATGAACATTAAACTGTTGGTTACTTTAAAACTAACCTTCATCTGGGAGATCACAGGGATATGTGAATACTGGTTGCATATGTGAGAGAAAAGCTGTTGCTATCAAACATAGTTCTCAATAACTGAGTCAGTGTAATGCTGAAGAAGAGCAAATTGATGGAAGGTTTGCCAAGAAATGTCCTATTCTCTGGTAAAAGTATTGCTGCATGGCGTGGCTGCTGTATTTTGTAGTTTATTCTGATACTCATAAAGGAAGGCATTTTGATGTATCTTTGGCCAAGCCTGGGTCTGGTGAAGAGAGAATGAGCTTCTTCAGACTCATGAGGTTTAACACCACCATAAATCAGCTCAGCTTCGCTGCAAAACATTAAAGTTGTTTAGATCCTACAAACAGTAAAAACAAGGCTCATGTCCACGTCATTTCTAAATGTTTGCAAAAACGATGTTAGCACCTCGAGACGAACTACAGAGCACCAGAGCTCGATGAAGACCGGCCTGGCCAGTGTTTAGAGGATAGAAATATAATTCAGGCTCCGTTATTGTGTTTTCTCTTATAATTCATCACTTTAAGGCTTTATGTGTAAATCTGAATAGCGCAGTTTTGAAACTTGTATAGCAGTTTACAGTAATAAACAGGACAGTAAGAGTACAGTAAAGCTGTAAACAGTGTTATTATTGAGCTCAGTTCAGTTCAATGATAATTCAATTCAAAAGCATCAAAGTTTCGAGCTAATTATGATTTTTTTTTTCACTTGTAGGTGACCTATGTATATGTTATGTCCATAATGTTTATAATTTGGTGAAGTAAAAGTGTCTTACCTCAGCACTCGGCTCTAGTCGGTTTAAAGTCGTGTAAATTCAATGCTGAGAATCGTCTCTAAACATATTATTATTAGAAATGCACTGCGGAAACATGTTACAAAGACTGATCTATAGTTCTTAATTGTGGAGTTAAACAGCTTTTCACCATTTTCGATATTTTGGGCGGGAAAAATATCGAAAAAATATAGAGAAATATATTCCTCTATATCTGAAGCCATGAACTTCATTGTCTGGCAGAGTAATAAAAGACTACATGCAGATAATTTATCTGAAATGGTTATTTAATGATAGATTATACAGTTTTAGATTACAGAACAAGCAGTGTTTGCGGTGTTCCTGCACGGCTTTGACCAGCAGATGTCTCTAGCGTGCCGCCACTCATGCACTGCGCATGCGCGGAGTAAGTCTTTATTTTTATTATTATTATTAACAACACAGCTATCATCAATTAGATCCTGCCCCAGATTCTGGTGCTGCTTGATCCATTACACATGTTAGTGTCTCAAGCCATAACATCAATGCAAATGAACAAAAGAAGAAAAAGAAAAAATGCAATTGGTTCCAGTTTAAATTAAAAAAAAATTATTGTAGTGAATTTTCACACCTGCCATTGCTATCTCTGCCTATATAAGCCCTGTGTTTTCAGTCTCTCATTGTGAGTGTTGTTTGTGATACGCTGCATGTCTGAGCTCTCTCTGGTTACTCGTGTTATGGTTTTGATCTTGTGCCTGGTCTCCTGGATTTCCCTGTTTGCTCTGAGATTTTGACCCTTTGCCTGGTAATTTGATTACAACTGTGGATTACTCTTATTAAAGCTGCGTTTGGATCTTCAGCCCAAGTCTTGAAGCCGTTTGTAACACAAATACACTTTTTTTAATTTTCAAAATAATGCGTTATTATTATATTTACATCTTTGTGAGCTGTATGTTTGACACCCCTGAACCACATTATAGACAATATCTGGTGAATGCTCTGAATTCTGAACTCAGATTCATGGTCCATTACTTATAAAACAAGACAGTGAAAGACAACAAACAAGACAGTGTGTGATAAAGTCACATTAGCTGCCACCGCTGGGGAAGCAGCACTGGCGCACGCACACACACACACACACACACACACACACACACACACACACACACACACACGCCACTACTTACCTCATTCATCCTCCCAGCCGTTGCCGCTATCAGAGTAGCGGGTGCACACGCAATCCTGATAGCACCTGGACATTCTCCCATTGCAGCCCTCTCCTCTGTACATATCTATTTCCCAGTCATTTCATACACTTGCACTGCACTTGTCGTGTCGTTTCGTCCCTGTGATGTTTGTCTGTGTGGGCGTAGTCAGTCTTCCGGCGGGAAACACCGCACTGACCAATCCGAACGAACAAGCGGCAGCCGATTATGACATCTCGGGATTGGTCGCGCCGCGCAGCGCAACCGGAAGCTGGCGAAACCATTGTCTAGTATGAAGGTGTATTTAAGTGTGGTAATTATGTGTTAAATGTATTATGTGTTAGTGGACTAAGTGTTTATTATATATAAATAGATTGGAAGTGATTTAGTATTAAGTATAACAGATAACGAATAGATGTTAAATGTTATTCTTACCGGTGAATGGTATGGCCCAAAAAAGGGGCGGGGTTTGGCCTATATAAGCCGAGACCAAACATAGAGACAGGACTAAGTCGATGCAAGAGTGCTACTGCGGT
>NC_136738.1:33160100-33170100 GCF_936440315.1 Barbus barbus | reverse complement strand
AAATTCCTTCCAAAAAAAGTGAAAAACCTCTTTAAACTTTGCATCACTCAACAAAGAGACATTGAAATGCCAATAGGCACTCTTTGACCTTATATTTGATATAAACACTTTACAAATAACAATAGCATGATCAGAAAACCCAGAAGGACTAATTACACAGCTTTTCACAATATTGAAATGATGTTTAAAACAATAGAGTCTATCTAATCTGGCCAAAGAAATAAAATTCTCTCGAGTATGCAGCCATGTATATTGTTTATCATTTCTGTTTAAATGTCTCCATATATCACACAGTTTATGAGTTTCAATCAAGGTGCGTATGGCACGGCTGGAAGCCACATGGGGCTCAGCGTGATTCCGATCTAATACACAATTCTCCGTACAGTTAAAATCACCACCTAAAAACACATATTCATCTGAATTACAACTCTGCAATATTCCATTAAGCTCATTAAGAAAACAAACTCTCTCATTACCATTATTAGGAGCATATACATTAATAAACACCACATTAAATTTTTCAAACTGTGCACGCACAAAAATTAGTCTACCAGCAATTTCTTGCTTCACCTCAAAAGAGGCAGGAGTGAAATGTTTAGAAAAAAGCACAGCTACCCCTCCTCTAGAAGAGCTCATGTGAGAGCACACCACCACCCCTTCCCATTCTCTCCTCCAATTAATTTCATTTAAAACATCACTGTGCGTCTCCTGAATAAACATCACATCGATTTTCTTTTGTCTTAATAATTCAAATAACAATGCCCTTTTATAAGCATCTCGTGCACCATTCATATTAAGAGAGCCTATTCTCACCACACTCATAAAGAAGAATGAGAGAAGGATTACACACAAGGCAAATTTCAGCAGAGAAAAACTACATTGTTTCAAACCCATCCTCTGCCTGAATTTCTGATCTTAATTTACCAATAATTTTCCTTAATCTATATATTTCTTGAACGGTGAACTTTTCTTCACCTTCACTCCTCATTAACATCCCAACAGAATCAACAAACATTTTACGATCAGGAAAAGAATCTGTAACCTGCACATTTTTCATATTTTTTGATCTTTGTAAAAAAGATTTGACTTTATCAAAAGAATAGTCACCACATGTATTCCTTCTGCTCTTATTGTCCAGAGCTTCACTATCAGAATCTTCAACAGGACTACTTTCAACATTATCAGATTCATCAACTTGTGTTTCAGACCATTGTTTTGACTTTTCATTCCTCATCTTCGCTTTATTCCTTTTTCTCTTAACAGGAGGTGTTTTAAACAGTGCGTCATCACTCACATAATCTGTATTAATTTCTTCTTCAGTCAACCGTTTAGCTGCTTTGACAGAATCTATTACTGTTTCCCCCTTTGTCACCTCAGGTTCTCCCCCCCCAGCATAACTCGTTCCTGCCTCTGACGCAATAGACGCACCTTCAACCTGATCACATTCAGCCGAAGCAGTGACAACAGCATCTACAACCTCTTCATCAGCCGCTACATGAGCGCTGTTATCCGCGGTCTGTACCCGACACGAACTTCGAATGTGCCCCTCTGCTCCACATTTAAAACATTTCATAGTCTCAGAACTTGCATACACAACATAGTCAAAGCCATCAATTTTGAATTTAAGTGCCACACTTAGATCCTCTACTTCACTTTTAAGGACCATAAAGACTTGTCGTCTAAAGGAGACTACGTGTTTAAGTAAAGGGGATTTACAGCCTAGCGGAACTTTCCTCATTTGTGAAACAATTTTTCCATGTCTAGACAATTCCGTTGTCAACAATTCATCTTTTATAAACGGGGGAACATTGGACAAAATTATCTTTTTTGCCGGTTGGACTAAGGGAATTACTGGAGTAAACGTTTCCTGAATAATAACTCCGTTTTCCACCACCCTGTTTACTTTCTCAACGTTATCTAAAAAGATCACCACAGCGCTATTCATTCGAGAGGCTGACATTATACTGTCGTGTCCAACAATCTGTCCGACCGCTAAACTGCAGTCTTCAACTGAGCAATTCATTACAGGCGCGATCTTGATACCATGCCGGCGAGAAAGCCGCTCATAGCTCATGCGCTCTGAAGACGCCATTGTCAGCCAGCACGCGCTGGAAGACCGCGCTTCCTAAAACACCTCACGCAAGACTAAGTTAAACTTTCACAGACAGAAGCAAAAAAGTAGCTTGAAAAAAGGAAAAGAAACTCACTCACACACACCGAAGAACTCTCACCCACACGCTCCTCACACTCACTCAGCAGACGCCCACGCATGCGCAGAGAGAGAGAGAGAGAGAGTGTGTGTGTGTGTGTGTGAGTGTGTGTGTGTGTGTGCATGTTTATGTGGTTTATGAGGACACAAATGTGTATAATGACATGGGTATAACAGAGGTATTACAATATGAAGGTGGTTTATGAGGACACTGCCTATGTCCCTGTAATTCAAAAGACTTAAAACACATACTAAATGGTGTTTTTTTTTTAATCTAAAAATGCACAAAGTCTCCTGTGAGGGCTAAGTTTAGGTGTAGGGTTGGTGTAGGGCAATAGCACACACAGTTTGTTCAGTATAAAAACCATTACGCCTATGGAGAGTCCCCATAAACCACAAAAACCAACGTGTGTGTGTGTGTGTATGTGTGTGTGTGTGTGTGTGTGTGTGTGAGAGAGAGTGAGTTACAGAACTGGAAAGTCATGATCCACTTGAGCTCCTAAATTTTTTGCAATCTTTGATCTCTAGAGTGAAACGGACCTAACAAAACATATATCAAACCGAAGAAAAAAGTGAGAGGAATATTAAGGTGACCGTGATTGCTGTGAATTTTTTTTGCTGCTTCTTCAACAAGGCAACTAAAGAGCACTGAAACAGAAGAATCAGGAGGAAAACTGGATAAACTGAAGATACTGGAATCAGTTCACATCCAAATAACAGGCAAGACTGAATCTGAATCTCCTTCTACACTGCATTTTCAAAGACTATTACAAATTAGTGAGACGGAACTAAAAAAGGTATTTTAGTTAAGTTGAAATATAGTAAAGTATAGAAAACTAGCAAAACTAGCAATCTGAGAGTGACCGTTAAAAAGTGACAGTTACAGAAAAGCACCACAGCAGCAGCAGCACTGACCCCACAGGCAGAAGCCCCCGAGCGCCCCCAAGAGCAAAGAAGTGACCCACAGATTAATGCAAAAGTCGTCATCTTAATAGATTCAAATGGCAAATTCATCAATGAAAAACAGCTCTTTCCTGGCCACAAAACATTAAAACTCTGGTGCCCAAAAACAGATATTGCCCTACAACAACTGAACAGGGGAAATCTGGGTGAACCCAACCACATCATCATCCATGTGGGCACGAATGACCTGCGGGCACAGCAGGAGCGAGTGGCAGATTCAGTGACACGGGTGGCCATAAAAGCAACACAAACCTTCCCGACTTCAAAAGTAGTTATCTCCACCATCCTGCCCAGATCAGACTTCCATCCTCGCACCATTCAAAGAGTAAACGCAGACATGTGCTGGAATGCCAAATGTTCACCTGGCACATCATCCTACACTGGACCTCTGCCATCTCTACGACCATGTCCACCTCCATAAAGACAGTGTTCGTGTGTTTGCCAAAACTCTTAAAGACGTGGCCCTGGGCCGAACCCCTAGCAGCCCCCCAAAGAACACTAGAGCAGCCACCACTCTTCAGCCAGTGAGACGCTTTCCCCCAACAGCACCACAAAACATCACCTCTCCAGGCTCGGCTGAGCAGTACTCTACAAATCCTACCCACAGGACTGCACCCTATGGCCAAGCCACTATGCACTATGGCCCTAAAAGGACCAAACCACACCAACCTAGTAGAGATTAAGGACCTGCTCAGATTTATATGCACACGGTTGGAACAGTAGTAGTGAGTAAAAGACATACACACAATATATGTATATACCAAAAAAAAACATGTACATCTGTTTACACTGTTCGGGCTACTGTTTGGACGCTCTTGCTTATTGCTCTGTGCTTTGCTCCCTATTTTTGCATTTTTCTCATATCTCTCCAAGATTTTAACTTCAGCAGATCAGCACAGTGCTCAGACAACACATTTTTTTGGGGGAAACTTAAGACTTTCTCCCAGCAGTTTACATTCCAGAGACAGAAAAACACAGGTGTCTACATTCAAACAGACGAGAGAAAATGCCTCTCGTGGAATCTTCCTGCTGCATGAACTGCCACAAACTTCTACAAAGGATTGCGGTTCTTGAAGCAAAGTTACTTGCTGGACTTCCAAAACAGGCGGAACACACAGCAGACGGTCATCATGGACCCCCTCAGCATACAGCTGGTGAGTCCTCTGAATCTCAAAAGTTTATACAAAGTGTAGAGGAAAAAGCCGAAACAGATCGACAGACAAATCGATGGCACAAACAGGGAGCGAGACCCAAAGGCAATCAAGACATCAGATTATCACGAGTATCTTGTATTGCTGCCTTAGCATCCTCTACCCCAGATACGGCTATGACAAGACTTGTAAACACTGGTATCTTACCACCCCCTTTACATCTTGAGAACAGATTTGAAGTATTAATGAATGTGGGTGAGAAATCTGCAAATGTGACTAAACACGGATCGAATCAGCCAGCAGCTAACATCGCTACTAACAGGCGCTCAAGGTCGAGCAGACAGCGGCTTTCAGCTCAGAGCGCAGCCGAGCCCAGGACTCTGATAGTGGGTGATGATATTATCAGAAACATCAGTAGCAGGACTACAACTACATGCTGCTTTCCTCAAGCAAATGTCTCTGATGTGAACAAAGAACTTCGGAACATTCTGATGAAGCACAAGACTGCAAATCGAGTCATCATCCATGTGGGGAAGAATGATATTCGGAAGGAGCAGTCAGAACTCCTTAAGAAGGATTTCAGTGAACTCTTTGAAACTCTTCAAAGTCTTGAAGTTCAGTCGTTCATCAGTGGACCACTCCCAGCATTGTAACAATTGTCATGCCAATAAAGCACATATTGAATTGAATTGAATTGAATTGAATTGAGAGTGAGTGAGTGAGTGAGTGAGTGAGTGAGAGAGAGCGCGCGTGTGCGTGTGTGAGAGAGTGAGTGTGAGTGTGTGAGTGAGCGAGAGTGAGTGAGTGAGTGTGTGTGTGTGTGTGTGTGTGTGTGTGTGTGTGTGCGCACGCATGTGTGAGAGAGTGAGTGTGAGTGAGTGTGTGTGTGTGTGTGTGTGTGTGAGTGAGTGAGTGAGTGTGTGTACGTGTGTGTGTGAGTGTGTGTGTGTGTGTGTGTGTGAGTGAGTGAGTGAGTGAGTGAGTGTGTGTACGTGTGTGTGTGAGTGAGTGTGTGTGTGTGTGTGTGTGCACCTGGTATTCATCACGTCCTGGGGACCAAATGTCCCCACAAGGATAGTAATACCAGTAAAACTTAATCTTGTGGGGACATTTTTTGGTCCCCATGAGGAAACAAGCTTATAAATCATACAGCATAAAGTTTTTTGAAAATCTAAAAATGCAGCATGTCTCCTGTGAGGGCTAAGTTTAGGTGTAGGGTTGGTGTAGGGCAATAGCACATACAGATTGTACAGTATAAAAACCATTACGCCTATGGGATGTCCCCATAAAACATGGAAACCCAACATGTGTGTGTGTGTGTGTGTGTGTGTGTGTGTGTGTGTGTGTTTGTGTGTGTGTGTGTGTGTGTGTGTGTCTGTGTGTGTGTCTGTGTGTGTGAGTCTCTATCACCCAAGGACAGCAAAACCTGTGGACACCACATATAATTTCAGTTATAGGTCTGTTAAATACCTGTTAGATTTCCATGTTTTGAATATTTTCTTATGTTTTCTTTAATATAACCCCCTCTCTGAGCTAATATACAATGGAATAAATGAGAAGAAATGCAGATTTGTACTCGGGTTGGTCGAGTTAATCTCCCTCTTATCTGACTGCTTTCTTTAGTAATTTTGTCTGCTAACAGTCAAGCCTTTGCTAACAAGACGAGCTATTAGCACTTAGTGTAAACAGACAATCATTTAAAGGGTTTGTTAATGCAAAAACAGGTTTAACATGAACACAGAAGTCCACACATGTACAAGAAACAAAGCCACACAATGTTGTACTTTCTGTATCTCTGTATCTTGATTGACAGCTGTCTCATCCAATCAGTAGTAAGTATTCTATTCACAAACAATACCTCACTTCTATATTTTGTCTGATTTATTGTGTTTTCAGACTTTTTTTGGGTGATTTGTTTTTCACTTCACAAATATTTTACAGTGTGTCATATATAATCTTACCACAGTTTCTCCAGTTTACAGTCAGGATCCTGTAGTACATCAGAGAGTAACTTCACTGATTCTCCTATTTTATTCAGAGACAGATCCAGTCGTCTCAGGTGTGAGGGGTTTGATCTCAGAGCTGAAGCCAGAGCAGCACAACCTTCATCTGTGACGCCACAATCTCTCAACCTGTAGAGAACAATGACAATCTAAAATGTCACAGAACAAAAACATGAGCCTCATTTAATATAATTTTAAGATAAATTATATTAGTTTGTTGCACAGTGTCAGTGGTTTAAAGGGGCCATGAACTGAGAAACCAAAACCCCCTTGATCTTTTGACATAAGAGGACATTGTACTATAAAAACATCCTGTAAGTTTCAGAAATCAAAACTTTGTTTTAGTCTAAAAACAGCTTATATTAATGTTGCCGGTAATATTGTAGCTTGTTAGCAAAAATTAGAAAAAATAATGAAGACCAAATTATGGCTAGAATTACTGCTTTATCACATACAAATTGGAAGATCTTACAGATTCAGAGAGAACTGAGCTCATAGATGAGAAACATCACTTAGAGGATATATATATAAACAGAAGGTGCCTTCATCTGATCTCGTCAGAATTGGTTAGAGGAGGCTGAGCAGAATTATTTCTTTAGGCTGGTTAAAAATTCTATTCAGCAACTGTGTATTGATAGGAACTGATGACTTTAAGGTAATTGCAGATTTTTGTGCTAGATTTTATAATGTTTTATACTCTTCTAAATTCTGCCAGGAATCGGCCACCAATTTCTTTGATTCTTTATTTCACATAAAAAATAAAAAAAAATCAGTGATGAAGATTGTAGTCTATGTGATGCACCTATTAGTCTTTCAGAAATTGTTGTCTCTATTAATAATCTAAAAAGTAACTGGTACCGAAGGGCTATCTGCAGAGATTTATAAAGCTTTTAATCCAAAATTGGCTCCTTTTTTACATAAAATGTTTTTAGAGAGTATTGACAAAACAACGCTTCCCCCCTCTTTAGGTCAGGAACTAATAACTTTAATACCCAAGTCTAACAGAGATCCCCTTTTAATTGAAAACTGGCGTCCGATTTCTTTACTGAATACAGATTATAAAATGATTGCCTTAGTTTTGGCAAAGAGGTTCAAATCTATTCTTAATAATGTAATTGATGAGTGCCAATCAGGTTTTATACCCCAGAGACATATATCTAATAACATACGCCCGATTTGAGATTTGGTGGATTATTCAGATCTTATTTCCACTGATAGTTTTATCGTCTTTCTTCATTACTACAAAGCATTTGATTGTTCAGAACATGATTTTATGTTACAGGCCCTGCAGAGACTTGGTTTTGGTAGTTTTTTTGCAAATGTATTAAAATGCTTTATCATAATGGGAATAGTTCTTACTAATGGCACTTCTCCTAGATTTTCTTTAAAGCGTGGTGTAAGGCAAGGTTGCCCCATCTCCCCATATCTACACAATGTTTGTGTTTTCATATTGTTATGATGAGACGTATTGTGTATGGTGTCTCTCTCTCTCGCTCTGTCACTCATGCAGGTTGCACCTCCCTAATTGAACGTGTTGAGAATGTGCCCCGTGATTGGTCAACCTGGAACTGTGTGTCTTTCAGAAAAGAGGAAGAGACGTGGATCTGGCAGAGAGAGAAAGGGGACTGCTGTTGATTCATAGCGCTGTTGTTGTGTTGTTTGAAAGAGAAATATCTCTGTGCAGTGACTTAAACACTGTGTTATTCATTGTCCTTTTACTTTATCCCTGTTTGCTGTTTTTTTCTTTAAGTGTTCTGTGAACGGTTTTATAATTATAGTAAATGTCACTGCTTCAGCACGTAAGCCGTAGGGCTTGGGGTGCCACTTTTGCTTTACTGTGAACATACGTTTTCTCCTGTTTTTGGCTAGTTAGGGAGTCAGTTCAGTCTGTATGTTTGTTTTCTTTTTCTTTGATAGGATAATAAGTTTTCTCTAAACAAAGGTAGATTGAATTGTGTTTGTTATTTTGGCTTTCTCAACCCTGAAGTTAACTTGTTTCTTTTTGGCGTCTTGTGCTGCTGTTTTCCGATTTGAACAACTTGCTTCAAAGTAAAAAAGTAATAAAAGAGAAAGAAACAAGAAGTCAGCTGTAGCGGAAGTTATTTATGTTATTCTCCTGGACCCTAGAGCTGGTACGTAACAATATTACAGAGTCCTGTGAAGGGAATTTCTGTTGATTGAACTGAAGTAATGATTAGCCAATTGGCTGATGACACGGCATTGTTTTTAAGAGATGCCTCTCAGATCCCAATTGCTTTAACGTCTCTTATCTTTCTCAAATGCTTCTGGCCTTCTGCTGAACATTAATAAATGTGAGTGACTCCCGATTAAAACTGTGCTGCATCCTCTGTCTGCAATATTCCCATCCAAGAGAATGTCACGTATTTAGGAATCAAAATAAAAAAAGATACTAAACTAAGATGTCAGGAGAATTTTAACCCAATTATGGAGAAAACAAAACAAAAATAATAATCTTTGTTATTAAGAGATCTATCATTGAAAGGTAGGACTTTGCTTACTAAGGCAGAAGGTATCTCTAGGTTATCCTATGCTGCTCATTGCTTATTTGTAGATAGACCAACCTGCAAGTTGAATGATGTAATGTTGCCTAAATTTCTTTGGAAAAATAAAACTCATTATATTAGAAAATCTGTTATTTTATTGGCTTCGATTCTCTTAATAGCACCTTAAAAAATAAGAAATATGTTATGAAATAATTCACAGGTTTTATCCTGTCAAGCAGTTTTTGCAGAAATGTAAAAGTGATATTGATGCATCTTGTTCTTTCTGTGAATTTTGTTCTGAAACCGTAGCTCATTTATTTTGGGAATATCCTACTGTTCAGTCTTTCTGGGATAATGTTAATGCTTTGATTGTCCAAATGTTTTTTTTTTTTATGATTTCTCTTTATTTTATAAATACATTATTTTTGGGTTTTGTGCTAAAGATAAGAATCTATTTCATGCAAGTTTTTGTATAAACCTCCTGTTATTTATTGGAAAGTTTTATGTCCATAAATGTAAATATACTAATTATAAACCCCACTTTAACATCTTCAAACAAGAACTGAAGTCGTATCTAAATACAATTTCAACGTCTGTTAACAAGAAAGCTATAAAAACATCTAGAATTTGTGCCACGTTTAAGATTTTTCCTTAATATACTTCTTTATCTGTGTGCCCTCTCTTCTTCTTTTTTTTTGTGACTCCTTTGTCTATTTTAAGAGTTTTTATATCATATTGCTTTTTTGTTATCTATTAATCCTAAGTAGTTTATTATTGAAAGTTATTTTGTATGTTTTGTACATACTGTAATCTTTGTTTATTACTGCAATAATAATAAAAACAGGTTTAACATGAACACAGAAGTCCACACATGTACAAGAAACAAAGCCACACAATGTTTTACTTTCTGTATCTCTGTATCTTGATTGACAGCTGTCTCATCCAATCAGTAGTAAGTATTCCATTCACAAACAATACCTAGTTTTTACATTTTGTCTGATTTATTGTGTTTTCAGACTTTTTTGGGTGATTTGTTTTTCACTTCACAAATATTTTACAGTGTGTCATATATAATCTTACCGCAGTATCTCCAGTTTACAGTGAGGATCCTGTAGTAGATCAGAGAGCAGCTTCACTGATTCTCCTAGTTTATTCCCAGACAGATCCAGT
>NC_136738.1:33037600-33155100 GCF_936440315.1 Barbus barbus | reverse complement strand
GCGGTAGAGCTTCGTTTGGAGTCCGAGTCTGCGCAGTAGAGCTTCGTTTGGAGCAAGAGTCTGCGCGGTAGAGCTTCGTTTGGAGTCCGAGTCTGCGCGGTAGAGCTTCGTTTGGAGTCCGAGTCTGCGAAGTAGAGCTTCGTTTGGAGCCCGAGTCTGCGCGGTAGAGCTTCGTTTGGAGCAAGAGTCTGCACAGTAGAACTTCGTTTGGAGCAAGAGTCTGCGCGGTAGAGCTTCGTTTGGAGCAAGAGTCTGCGCAGTAGAGCTTCGTTTGTAGTCCGAGTCTGCACAGAAGAGCTTCGTTTGGAGCCCGAGTCTGCACAGAAGAGCTTCGTTTGGAGCAAGAGTCTGCGCAGTAGAGCTTCGTTTGTAGTCCGAGTCTGCACAGAAGAGCTTCGTTTGGAGCAAGAGTCTGCGCAGTAGAGCTTCGTTTGTAGTCCGAGTCTGCACAGAAGAGCTTCGTTTGGAGCAAGAGTCTGCGCGGTAGAGCTTCGTTTGGAGTCCGAGTCTGCACAGAAGAGCTTCGTTTGGAGCCCGAGTCTGCGCGGTAGAGCTTCGTTTGGAGTCCGAGTCTGCACAGAAGAGCTTCGTTTGGAGCAAGAGTCTGCGCGGTAGAGCTTCGTTTGGAGTCCGAGTCTGCACAGAAGAGCTTCGTTTGGAGCAAGAGTCTGCGCAGTAGAGCTTCGTTTGGAGTCCGAGTCTGCGCAGTAGAGCTTCGTTTGGAGCAAGAGTCTGTGCAGTAGAGCTTCGTTTGGAGTCCGAGTCTGCGCAGTAGAGCTTCGTTTGGAGCAAGAGTCTGCGCGGTAGAGCTTCGTTTGGAGCAAGAGTCTGCGCGGTAGAGCTTAGTTTGGAGCAAGAGTCTGCGCAGTAGAGCTTCGTTTGGAGTCCGAGTCTGCACAGTAGAGCTTCGTTTGGAGTCCGAGTATGCGCAGTAGAGCTTCGTTTGGAGCAAGAGTCTGCGCGGTAGAGCTTCGTTTGGAGTCCGAGTCTGCACAGAAGAGCTTCGTTTGGAGCAAGAGTCTGCGCAGTAGAGCTTCGTTTGGAGTCCGAGTCTGCACAGAAGAGCTTCGTTTGGAGCCCGAGTCTGCGAAGTAGAGCTTCGTTTGGAGCAAGAGTCTGCGCGGTAGAGCTTCGTTTGGAGCCCGAGTCTGCGAAGTAGAGCTTTGTTTGGAGCCCGAGTCTGCGCAGTAGAGCTTCGTTTGGAGCAAGAGTCTGCGCAGTAGAGCTTCGTTTGGAGTCCGAGTCTGCACAGAAGAGCTTCGTTTGGACCCCGAGTCTGCGTAGAAGAGCTTCGTTTGGAGCCCGAGTCTGCGCAGAAGAGCTTCGTTTGGAGCCCGAGTCTGCGCGGTAGTGCTTCGTTTGGAGTCCGAGTCTGCACAGAAGAGCTTCGTTTGGAGCCCGAGTCTGCGAAGTAGAGCTTCGTTTGGAGCCCGAGTCTGCGCGGTAGAGCTTCGTTTGGAGTCCGAGTCTGCGCAGTAGAGCTTCGTTTGGAGCCAGAGTCTGCACAGTAGAGCTTCGTTTGGAGTCCGAGTCTGCACAGAAGAGCTTCGTTTGGAGCAAGAGTCTGCGCAGTAGAGCTTCGTTTGGAGTCCGAGTCTGCGCAGTAGAGCTTCGTTTGGAGCAAGAGTCTGCGCGGTAGAGCTTCGTTTGGAGTCCGAGTCTGCGCGGTAGAGCTTCGTTTGGAGTCCGAGTCTGCGAAGTAGAGCTTCGTTTGGAGCCCGAGTCTGCACAGAAGAGCTTCGTTTGGAGCAAGAGTCTGCGCAGTAGAGCTTCGTTTGGAGTCCGAGTCTGCACAGAAGAGCTTCGTTTGGAGCCCGAGTCTGCGCGGTAGAGCTTCGTTTGGAGTCCGAGTCTGCACAGAAGAGCTTCGTTTGGAGCAAGAGTCTGCGCGGTAGAGCTTCGTTTGGAGTCCGAGTCTGCACAGAAGAGCTTCGTTTGGAGCAAGAGTCTACGCAGTAGAGCTTCATTTGGAGTCCGAGTCTGCGCAGTAGAGCTTCGTTTGGAGCAAGAGTCTGCGCAGTAGAGCTTCGTTTGGAGTCCGAGTCTGCGCAGTAGAGCTTCGTTTGGAGTCCGAGTCTGCACAGAAGAGCTTCGTTTGGAGCAAGAGTCTGCGCAGTAGAGCTTCGTTTGGAGTCCGAGTCTGCGCAGTAGAGCTTCGTTTGGAGCAAGAGTCTGCGCGGTAGAGCTTCGTTTGGAGCAAGAGTCTGCGCAGTAGAGCTTCGTTTGGAGTCCGAGTCTGCACAGAAGAGCTTCGTTTGGAGCCCGAGTCTGCGCGGTAGAGCTTCGTTTGGAGTCCGAGTCTGCGCGGTAGAGCTTCGTTTGGAGTCCGAGTCTGCGCGGTAGAGCTTCGTTTGGAGTCCGAGTCTGCGAAGTAGAGCTTCGTTTGGAGCCCGAGTCTGCACAGAAGAGCTTCGTTTGGAGCAAGAGTCTGCGCAGTAGAGCTTCGTTTGGAGTCCGAGTCTGCACAGAAGAGCTTCGTTTGGAGCCCGAGTCTGCGCGGTAGAGCTTCGTTTGGAGTCCGAGTCTGCACAGAAGAGCTTCGTTTGGAGCAAGAGTCTGCGCGGTAGAGCTTCGTTTGGAGTCCGAGTCTGCACAGAAGAGCTTAGTTTGGAGCAAGAGTCTGCGCGGTAGAGCTTCGTTTGGAGTCCAAGTCTGCACAGAAGAGCTTCGTTTGGAGCAAGAGTCTGCGCAGTAGAGCTTCGTTTGGAGTCCGAGTCTGCGCAGTAGAGCTTCGTTTGGAGCAAGAGTCTGCGCAGTAGAGCTTCGTTTGGAGCAAGAGTCTGCGCAGTAGAGCTTCGTTTGGAGTCCGAGTCTGCACAGAAGAGCTTCGTTTGGAGCAAGAGTCTGCGCAGTAGAGCTTCGTTTGGAGTCCGAGTCTGCACAGAAGAGCTTCGTTTGGAGCCCGAGTCTGCGAAGTAGAGCTTCGTTTGGAGCAAGAGTCTGCGCGGTAGAGCTTCGTTTGGAGCCTGAGTCTGCGCAGTAGAGCTTCGTTTGGAGCCCGAGTCTGCGCAGTAGAGCTTCGTTTGGAGCAAGAGTCTGCGCAGTAGAGCTTCGTTTGGAGCCAGAGTCTGCACAGAAGAGCTTCGTTTGGAGCAAGAGTCTGCACAGAAGAGCTTCGTTTGGAGCCCGAGTCTGCACAGAAGAGCTTCGTTTGGAGCCCGAGTCTGCACAGAAGAGCTTCGTTTGGAGCCCGAGTCTGCACAGAAGAGCTTCGTTTGGAGCCCGAGTCTGCACAGAAGAGCTTCGTTTGGAGCCCGAGTCTGCGAAGTAGAGCTTCGTTTGGAGCAAGAGTCTGCGCAGTAGAGCTTCGTTTGGAGCAAGAGTCTGCGCAGTAGAGCTTCGTTTGGAGTCCGAGTCGGCACAGAAGAGCTTCGTTTGGAGCCCGAGTCTGCACAGAAGAGCTTCGTTTGGAGCCCGAGTCTGCGCAGAAGAGCTTCGTTTGGAGCCCGAGTCTGCGCAGAAGAGCTTCGTTTGGAGCCCGAGTCTGCACAGTAGAGCTTCGTTTGGAGCAAGAGTCTGCGCGGTAGAGCTTCGTTTGGAGCAAGAGTCTGCGCGGTAGAGCTTCGTTTGGAGTCCGAGTCTGCGAAGTAGAGCTTCGTTTGGAGCAAGAGTCTGCGCGGTAGAGCTTCGTTTGGAGCAAGAGTCTGCGCGGTAGAGCTTCGTTTGGAGCCCGAGTCTGCGAAGTAGAGCCTCGTTTGGAGCAAGAGTCTGCGCGGTAGAGCTTCGTTTGGAGCAAGAGTCTGCGCGGTAGAGCTTCGTTTGGAGTCCGAGTCTGCGAAGTAGAGCTTCGTTTGGAGCAAGAGTCTGCGCGGTAGAGCTTCGTTTGGAGCAAGAGTCTGCGCAGTAGAGCTTCGTTTGGAGCCCGAGTCTGCGAAGTAGAGCTTCGTTTGGAGCAAGAGTCTGCGCGGTAGAGCTTCGTTTGGAGTCCGAGTCTGCGCAGTAGAGTCATGAGGCGGAGCCGCGGAACCAAACTCCCGCAGACCCAGTCAACCATAATGACACTCCCCCTTTTTATAGCATCAAATTACTAGCTAAAATCAAACTTACCAGAAAAATGAACAATTGAACATATATCAGCGTGATAACAACTATCTTAAATAACCAACATCATGTTTTGGAAAATTGTATTGGAAGTGTAATTAATTTTTTTGTTATGACTCAAGTCCCATTCGTTTACATGGAGAGGGCGGGGTTTATTACCTGTACTGCAACCAGCCACTAGAAATCTTTAAATCTAGATTAAAGAGGAAAGTCGTGGCCTAATGGTTAGAGAGTCGGACTTGTAATCCAAAGGTTGCGGGTTCGAGTCTCGGGCCGGCAGGGATTGTAGGTGCCCAGTCAGCAAACAAACTTGGCCCAGATTTGGCCTGCATCTGGCACGGCTGGCATTCATCCGGCACTGGCATACAGTATGTGGGCCAAACATGGCCCAGGTTTGGCAGAGGTGGTACCGGGTTTAAGACGGCACACAAGACATGGGCCAGATGTCAAATGTAGTATTTGGCCCAGATGTCAAATATAGATATGTGGGCCACATAAGTATGGCCGATCTTGACCCACATGTAAAATCCATTTCAAATATTTTTGACTAAAATCCCAATGTTTTCCCATAAAGGAAGGTAATATATTCACATGTGAAACACTGTTAAATATATTGAACTACATATTTAACATATATTTTTAAAATGCATAACATGAAGCTCATATTGTGAGATTATGCGTTTACATGCGAAATTATATTCATGCCTCATTATATCTTATATTATGGAATAGTATATCCTGTTGTTTTATACAACTGACTTCAAACAATGTTTGGCATTCACTGCTTTCAAATTCTCATTCAATTTACAGTTAGATGTAGGCCTATTATATCCACTTAAACAACACATGGTGAAGTTTCAGGACATTTTATTTGACTTTTATTTACTATTTATGTAAATACGTAACTTTGTGTTTTAGGCCATGCTGGCCAATCAGAAGCATGAAAACGTTTCCAGTAGGCGGAGATAACAGCACAGGCTCCCACATCACAAGCCAAAGAAATCTTCCCCCTGGCAGGAGCTTTGACACTGTTGTGTTTCAGTGACCTGGTGCAGGGTTTGCGTGAGGACGAACGGCCACACCGCGAGTAACAACCTGCAGTTTGAAAATAACCGCGTTCGTGTGGACAGGGCCAATGGGCGCGCGTGTTAAACATTCAAATGTATTTAAACTGGAGTGGAGGAGGTTACCATGGTAACGGCGTCAACTCACTACCTGACAAGTAGCAAGAGACTGTCTCTCTGCTGTTTTCACTGCTTTCAGGTAAGTTTAGTCCCTAAAGTTACACAAATAATACATACAACCGTTCCTGACACTTTCTTACATGTAACTGACACGTTTTTGTCGAATCTTTATTTACAGGAGTGGTTTAGTGTCTTCAAAAAGACCGTTAGCATCACAACTGTTAACTAGCTAGAGGCTAACTATTAGAGGTAAGCTAACTATAGATTTGAGCTCTTATTAATGCACGTTTGAGATTTTAAGCACATTTTATGTGTAGATGAGCGGCTTTGATAGTTTTGTAAATGTTGTGCTGGTACTTTGTCTAGATAAAAGGAAGTCACTAAGCTAATTAATTTCAACTAAAAGTCTGCACTGCGGGCTCAATTGATGACGTCATTTACATGGGCTGAAACTATTTCAAACACGTTTTTAACTTTAATTGCAAACAAATATTGATAAATTGTACTGTGATTTCAGGAGCGTCAGAAAAGAAACCCCTAAAACAGGGGAAGTTACAAGAAGATTTGTAATGGGATCTGCTGGCATGAGATACAGGAAACACAGGTGATCTGAGAAATCTTATTAAATAACATATTTCACAATATAGTCACTATATCATCATGCATCTGTAAAACCTAAAAATATGAATAATGGTATCTTAAGATTTGTTGTATATTATTATTATTTCTCTTTTCTGCATTTCAGTTTTGCTGTAGTTTGTTTATGTCTAATAAACCTGACATTGTATACTACATTTTGTTGGCTCTGTGACAGATTGTTCCTATATTCTTCCATGCTAATGACCGTGCTGCAGAGCTGGGACGGGTCTCTTGTCGAAGAACATCTCCAGAGCGCCATGAACCATCTGACTAGTAAGTAAAACCTCAAACATTCAAAAGTTTATCAAACATTCAAAAAAATATATCAAATAAATATCAGATATTTCCTGTATGTCCTACAAGGCCATCTCGTTTAACTCTGCCCTGAGGACACTATATACACCACAACCTACAGAGGGTCCATCATAATTACAAAAAAAGACAGATGATAATAAAAAAGTTATTTGAAATTAATATTAATAACGGTAAGACAGAACCAGAGACAGCAAGCAGTGTCGGCCCAAATCCGGCCCGCACACTATGTTGCTGTCTGGACTGTGAACGTACCTCACTTTAAACTGTAACGGTCTGCATGTATATTATTTTCCAAACTTTAAATGTTGTGAAGTTTTTGTTCAAGCAAACTTTGTTGCTGGTGGAAACCTTACATGAGCCTTAAAAGTACTTGAAACTGAAAATCTTATTTGCACTCTTGAAGACTATTCACCAAAGACTCAATTTCAGTCCAGCAGAATTTTCTGTACTCTTCACCACCGATGCCAAAATGAGCATTCACAAGAGCCTCACACTACATTGTTTGTTTGAATTGTATTTCAGGACAGTTCGTGAAGACAGATAACCTGGACAGATATCAGCCCCCACACCAGACTTCTCACTCACAAGGATTGCTGTCTACTAGATATTATGTGTACTCTTCAGAGTTCGTTGCATGCAGATATTATTCAGGGACATGAACACTTGAATATTGCAAAAATAGAGAAAGTACCTTATTTAAGAATTTTATGTTAACTGAGTAAACATATATATATATATATATATATATATATATATTAATGCTGTCAAACGATTAATCGCGATTAATCACATTCAAAATAAAAGTTTTTGTTTACATAATATATGTGTGTGTACTGTGTATATTAATTTTGTATATATAAATATAAACATGTATATATTTCAGAAAAATATGTTGTTTATATATTAAATATACTTATGTATAATATAAATGTATATACATGTAAATATTTTCAAAATACATATATGCATGTGTTTGTATTTGGGCCAGTTATGGCCCATGTGTGGCCCTTGTCTGCAAACCAGACCTGGTCCACACTAGGACTGTAAGTCATTGCGGTATGTGGGCCAAGCGAAAGCTGATTTTGTGGGCCGGAGCTGGGCCAGAGAAAAATTGCTATGTGGGTGGGGGCAGTGAATGTACAGCGCTCTCTCCACCCTCAATACCACGACTGAGGTGCCCTTGAGCAAGACACCGAACCCCCAACTGCTCTCCGGGCGCTGCAGCATAAATGCTGCCCACTGCTCCGGGTGTGTGTTCACGATGTGTGTGTGTTCACTGCTGTGTGTGTTCACTGCTGTGTGTGTGTGTGTGTTCACTGCTGTGTGTGTGTGTGTGTGTGTTCACTGCTGTGTGTGTGTGTGTGTGTTCACTGCTGTGTGTGTGTGTGTGTTCACGGTGTGTGTGTGTTCACTGCTGTGTGTGTGTGTGTTCACGGTGTGTGTGTGTTCACTGCTGTGTGTGTGTGTGCACGTTGGATGGGTTAAATGCAGATCACGAATTCCGAGTATGGGTCACCATACTTGGCAGTAAGTCACTTCACATTACAGTAACCAGTCGCGATCACGCGCTAAACAATGCGCTGAAATACAGTAAGAAGCGCTCGAGTTCAACACAGAGTTCTCCAGAACAAAACACGTCTCTTTAAACTAGTTAAAGCCAAATAAATCGGAGCGGTTATTCTCATCAACACTGATGCAGAAACAGTGCAAGAAAAATGAGCAGAAAAGTAGGATATTCATATTGATTATTATTATATTATCAGTGTTGGGCAAGCTACTTGCAAAATGTCGTGAGCTAAGCTAACAGTTACTCCTCATTAAATGAAGCTTCACTACACTAAAGCTACAGCCCTGAGAAATATAGCAGCACTCTTCACCAAACACCAATGACTTGTACAGACACTATAAGGATGAAAGTGTTGGTTCACCCCTTCTTTAGAACAGAAAAACACAACTGTGGCAACAAAGATGGAAACATAATTCATGCATTTAAAAACTGTATTTCCATCTGTTGCAACAGTTTTGGACGTGTCTAAAATGACAATAACCTTATGTACAAGTCATTGGTGTTTGGTGATGAGTTTTTGGCTCAAGGTCTGCATTTAAAGTCACTCCAGAGGAGTTCAGCTGGGATCAGGACTTGTCTTTCTGCAGACCAGTCCAGTTCTTCCACACTGACTCAATCAATCATGTCTTTCTGAACCGTGTCTTATACACAGAGACACTGTCATGTTAGAATAGAAAAGGGTTCTGTCCAAACTGTTGATATAAAATTAGAAGCACACAATTCCCAAGAATATCATTATATGCTTAAACATTAAGATTTGTACTCATAGAAATTACTAAAGTAGTCAAACATGTTCATTAGAAGGAGGT
Source organism: Barbus barbus (assembly GCF_936440315.1). Taxonomy (NCBI): domain Eukaryota; kingdom Metazoa; phylum Chordata; class Actinopteri; order Cypriniformes; family Cyprinidae; genus Barbus; species Barbus barbus. Next base: position 33,146,545 of record NC_136738.1, on the reverse strand, counting down.
GACCCAATACTTTTGGCAATATAGTGTATATGTAATATTTGATGTGTTTAATGTAAACAGATAACAAAATATCATTGTGGTCATAAATTATATTTATTATAATTATAATTATTACAATGATATACTGTTAACTTTTCATATCTGCAGACAATATTCCATACAAAATATCCCCACAAATGTACTGCATCACCAAGATTTTTGGTGGTGTAAATTTATTCTGAAGTATTATTTTCATCAGTGTTCTATCAGCTTTTACATAATTAAATATACAGATGGCCTTTCAGCCCTTTTAAATGTATGCATCTTTCATGTCAAATTATTACAATTAATCAATAAATTCCATATACACTGTTACCAGCCATTTTGGGATATACAAATAAGAAATGTATATCCGGTAAGTTGGTAAGTCACTTAATGAGTGAGTCAACAGATTCGATCAAAACCCGGAATCATTCAGTAACAAAACACCGTTACTTGGAGAATGTGCTGATCTTTGTATGGAAATATTTTCTTTGGTGAAAGAGAACAAAACAGTAAATATTGTGTCTAAAATGTAAGTAATGTAATAACTACTTGACTACTTAACTAGTCTACTTGTTTATTGAATTAAAATCAATGTGACATTTGCAATAGTGAAATATTCAGCAAAATAGCCGTATGTCATTTAACTACATCATTTTATGAATAAACTAAGCATTTTGAATTTATACCTCAGTGTGTTTCTTCTGAGTTTCTTTATGTTTGTTGTTGCTCATTTGTGTAGACGACGAAGAGACAGGCAGCGTGAGCCTAAACAGCACGACCTTGATAACACAGATTACACTATCCAAAATATCACTGAATGTAATAAAATCAGAAGAATCATTCTCACATTTCGATGCGTCGCTGGTTATTTTTTTTGCCACTTAAATTTTAATCAGGCTATTTGTCTGGTCGGGCAAGTAAAAAAAACAAAAAAAACATTTTAAACTAGCTAAAAGGCTGGTCGGCCCATACAAAGACTATAGGGACTTTGACCTATATTATTATTGAGAACATTATATATAAAAAAGAAGGTAGTTCGACCTGAATTCTGCTTAATCATAATCGATGCGTAATCATATTCAATACAGGCACGTATGCGCTAGCTTGGAGGCTAGCCAAAGCCAGCGAATGTCAATCATGTCATACACTACAACCCATCGCTGCGGCCCGTGATCCCGTCCGCGCCGTCTATTCCTCTAAACTTCGGTGGTGCTGCGGGATTTCCAGGCTCTTTTCGAAACTGTCTGCTTGCTTGTAGTTATCTCTCAGCTTGCCTGTGACTTCAGTTCAGTTCGAGCGCGTTTTGTTTTTCAAGTGCAGAATCGCCTCTAGGCCCGTCTTTCACCAGACCACATTAACATGTTAAATTCACTGAACGGCGCATGGTCTGAGTAAGTACAACAAGCTTTGTTTGGTTTCTAGACAATGTAGACAAAACGTTTTTAGAAGCCGTTTTAATGCTATTCCTTGATAAACTTTCCTATTGTTTTTGACTTGTGTTTTAATATGTTGGCTAACGTTATATGAAAATGAAGAATTCTGTCAGTCTATTGACTGATTTTCCATTTCTGCATTGCTCCAGCCGATCTGAATAAACAACCTATGCACTGTTTATGTTGAGTGTATGCTCTTCCTTATTTTCTGTTTAACGACCGCCTACAATTAAATGATGATAAAGTGAGGCAAGCATACGGCATAACTGTGACCTAATTTTAGCAGAATTCATTGAGGGATTTGACAGTGTAAGTATTTCAAGCGTAGGTTGTTATATAGACACACGCACAGTTTTTTTCTTTTGCCTTTTTTGGGGGTTTCTAGCTTTTAGACTACTCAACTAGTCGATACAAAACTTCAGTTTAAACGACAGTCAAATTAGTCGTAGCACACATTCCTAGTTTTAACAGTGAAGTGATTGTTCTCAGTGATACTTACTGAACTGATCTGGATTCTTTAATCACAGGCAGCAGCTTCTGAAGAACTTCCATATTTTCAGGCTTATTCTTTCCTTTAACAAATTTATCAAGACGAAACTCGTTCAGTTCCTCTTCTGATGTCAACAACACAAACACTACAGCTGACCACTGAGATGAAGAGAGACTGGCTTCCTTTATTCTTCCAGATTTCAGATACTGTTGTATTTCCTCCACTAGTGAACGATCACCCAGTTCATTCAGACAGTGGAACAGATTGATGGATTTCTCTGGAGAGTCAATGATACTGATCTTCATCTTGATGTACTCAGCTGTTTTCTCATTGCTGTCAGATCTGCTTCGTTTCAGCATCATTATTTGTTGTAGGAGAATCTGATGAGACTCCACTGACAAACCCAGAAGGAACCGCAGGAAAAGATCCAGATGTCCATTTTTACTCCGTAGAGCCTCATCCACAGCTCTCTGATGCAGCCCAGATAATGAAACCTGTTTAAACAAGAGTTTAAACAAGTCCTTCACTTTAGACTTTAATCTCCGTTCGGTGATTGGCTCAAACACATTTATGTTGTAGTTTGTCCAGGAGAGGTGCACATATAGAGCTGCTAGATGTTCCTGAATGCTCAGATGAACAAAGCAGAAGACTTTCCCCTGATACAAGCCCAACTCCTCTCTGAAGATCTGAGTGCACAATCCTGAGTACACTGATGCTTCTCTCACATCAACGCCACACTCTCTCAGGTCTTCCTCATAGAAGATCAGGTTTCCTTTCACAAGCTGCTGAAAAGCCACTTTCCCCAGTTTGAGGATCATGTCTTCATCTGTCACCTTCTTCTCATAGTCCTTTTCATGTTTGATGTCGGTCTGAAGGATCAGGAAGCGCGTGTACATTTGAGTGAGAGTCTTGGGAATCTCTCCACTCTCTGCTCGACTCAACATCTTCTCCAGAACAGCGGCTGAGATCCAGCAGAACACAGGGATGTGGCACATGATGTAGAGGCTCCTTGATGACTTCAGGTGTGAGATGATCCTGTCGGCCAGACTCTGATCACTGATTCTCTTCCTGAAGTATTCCTGCTTCTGTGGCTCATTGAAGCCTCGTACCTCTGTCACTCGATGGACACACTCAGAGGGGACGAGATCAGCTGCTGCTGGTCTGGAGGTGATCCAGATGAGAGCAGAGGGAAGCAGATTCCCCACAATCAGGTTCATCAGCAGCACATCCACTGAGGCTGATTCACTTACATCACACAACCTCACATCGCTCTGAAAATCCAGAGACAGGCGACACTCATCCAGACCATCAAAGATGAACAACACTTTATATTCATCACTGGATATTTCCATTTCTTTAGTTTCAGGGAAAAACACTTGAAGAAGATCTGAAAGGCTGAGTGTTTTGTCCTTCATCAGGTTGATTTCTCTGAAAGGCAGTGGAAATATGAGCTGGACGTCCTGATTCTCTTTCCCTTCAGCCCAGTCCAGGATGAACTTCTGCACAGAGACTGTTTTTCCAATGCCAGCGACTCCCTTTGTCAGCACAGTTCTGATGGCTTTGTCTTGTCCAGGTAAAGGTCTAAACATGTGATTGCATTTGATGGCTGTGTCCTCTGTTGCTGCTCTCCTGGATTGTGTCTCAATCTGTCTCACCTCATGCTCATTACTGATCTCTCCACTCTCACTCTCTGTGATGTAGAGCTCTGTGTAGATCTCATTCAGGAGTGTTGGGTTTCCCTGCGGCGCTGTTCCCTCATACAGACGCTCAAACTTCTGCATCAGATTTGATCTAAACCTGTTGAGGACTTCATGCCTGGAAAATAAAACACTGCATTATTAAATAAGCTAAGCTAATGTATTCTGTATCATAATGAAATAATGTTTTACAGATATATTAGACCTGAGATCAGTCTTTGTATCTTCACTCTTATAATCTAATGGCTGATTCATAGAAGCTTCTCTCCTCAGAGACACACAGCTGGACTCTGCTTCTGATCTCCTCTGATGAACTGAACTATAACAGAGAGAGATTAAAGTCAATCCATACTCAGCAAAGTACATACTCATATATTATTTAAACAATCACTTTAAAGAACACTTAATGATCATTTCATTTACAATATTTTATTACAAAAGATGTTAAATAGAACAGTGCTTTCACAAATGCATCTCTCTGTGTAACACTATGTTAAAATATCAGATAAAGATATTTAAAGATAAAGATAACACTATGTTGATATAAAATGACATGCTATACTAATATTTATGTAAAAACATACCTGAGATGAGTCTTTGTATCTCCACTCTTAAACCATATTGGACGATCCATAGACCAATCACTCCTCAGAGACACACAGCTGAACTCTGCTTCTGATCTCTTCTGATGAACTGAACTATAACAAAACACATTTAAATAATCATTTATAATGATAATAGCTTTCTTTTCAGGTCTACAAGTATTTTTCATCAAAAATACTGCAGTGAGGAGGCTTTTTGACCTTACTATTATTATTATAAACAGTCTTCATTTTAACTGAAAAGCCTCCAGACACAAAAACACACTGAGACTCCCATCTCTCATGATTGAAGGTGATTTAATTCAGTGTTTATTGAAAGTACCTGCATCCTGGAGAACAATCTTCATCTGTGGATGTTTGTGTGTGATCCATGATGAAACACAATCTGATCTCCAGCACTGACTCTGAATGGAAATGACAAACAAACACAATAATTGATCTGAACGGATCCTGAGAGAAACAGATCATGAGACTCAGATACACAATGTTAGTCGTGTGTTAACAAATGATCAAATAACACCAAACACCAACCAAACCACTTCATCTGCTTCAAAAAGAACATATTCAAAGATATAAACCATACGTCGTTCAGAGGAAATATGAATGCGGAAGTCACCGTAAAGCACCTGATCATCAGCACTCACCTTATTTACACAGATTCATAAATCCACCTTCTTTCTATGAAGCAGCTGCACGCTTTGATAAAGCTTCCTATGAAACACTGATATTCCGTATAGAATCGATTCTGACTGTTTACATGAAGAAACATCGACTCTGAACTTTTACTTTCACTTTTATCTGTGGCGCAGAAAACAATGATGACGTCACTTCCGCGGCGAGATCTCAAGCCTCATCCGGTGTTTGATCAGTTTTTCCTGAATGAAAGATTACAGACATTCAACTATCATATTATTAGAGACATCAGATCAAACTTCAAGTTATTTCTTAGAAATTTGTTTTCGATTTTGATTTAACATTGTCCATCATTTTGTCAGACAGGTTTGTAAAAATTCCGTCATAATCTCATATTACTCAATTTAATTATAATAACACATTTAATTACTTTCATTTTTAATCATGAAGCTACAGGATGAGCTTATAGACTTATGCATTTATTTGTGAAGAGAAGTGGTTGCAATAATTGACAACAGCTCGGTCTCCTGATTTAAATGAGCTGCTGCTGGAGGAAGACGGTGCTCTGTCCGCGAGTGGGCGTGGTTTCAGCGCCAGCGGACACGCCCCCAGTGTTTGAGAGCTAATGATCAATTATTTGATTGAGTCGATTATTTAAGCAGTGTATTGGTGGTTAGTTAGTATGCTACACTTTAAGAAAAGCCTGTAAAATAGGACACAATGTACTGTTGATTTGAATGAATTTTCTGTATTGAATTTCCACAGGTTTTTTTTTTACTTAATAAATAAACTTAATAAATAACCTTGCCTTGCCTTACAACAGTTATTGTTATATTATTATTATGGTTATCGGTACTTATAGTTATTGTATAAATATTATTGTATTTATCATTATTGCTATCAGTAGATATCATAATAGTTATTGCTATAATTATTGATATAGTTATCTTTATATCAATCATTGAGTCATTGGTTTAGGTGTGAACAGGCCTTTAGTCTGAGTGAATCATGTGGAATCATAGTATTGTTGATAATGAAGCTCACCTGAGGTGTTTGACCTCACTGCTGAGGGATCTGAGGAGGTTATAGGACACGTCCAGATGCTGCAGACACACCAGAGAGTACAGCCTACACACACACAAATAAATCAAACATTTATAGACATAAATTAGAAAGTTCTTTGAAAATTATTTGTAAAAATCTGGATGTGTAATGAGGATTCTGGAGGAAAATGTGTGTGTGTGTGTGTGTTTCTGTGTGTGTGTGTGTGTGTGTTTCTGTGTGTGTGTGTGTGTGTTTCTGTGTCTGTGAGTGAGTGAGTGTGTGTACAGGTTTATATATCCTGGTGGGGACTTAAACCTGAATACACACAGACTCATGGGGACTTGTGTCACGGTGGAGACCTAAATTGAGGTCCCCACGGGTACAAACGCTTATAAATCACACAGAATTAGGTTTTTTGAAAATCTAAAAATGCACAAAGTCTCCTGTGAGGGCTAAGTTTAGGTGTAGGGTTGGTGTAGGGCAATAGCACACACAGTTTGTTCAGAATAAAAACCATTACGCCTATGGAGAGTCCCCACAAGGATAGTGAAACACACATAATGGAGACGCTCAGACAGTGACGACACATCAGGAAGATCACAGATGAAATGAGCCTGTGAGGGAAACACACTATCTTCTCTCCAATATCTGCACCACTGCAAACATGAGATTCATTTACACAACAGTTCAATAAACAAGAAGTTCATATTGTTACATTTTAGAAACAAGATTGTCTGTTTTTCTCAATTTCTCAAATGAAAATAGTTCAAAGCCACAGCAGAACTGTTGAGCATCTCTGATTAACTCACAGCGGTGATTCTTTACTGAATGAATCCACGATTTTGAATGAATCAAGTGACTCAATGAATCAGTGACTCATCCATAAAGACAGTCACTTGCTTTATTTCTGAATGAATCAGCTGTTTGAATGAATCGGTTGAATGAATGATTCAATGACTCACTCAAAGTTTGTTTTAACTGCTTACACACTAAATCTGTCCTTGTCACTCAGTTTCTGAAAGCTGTCACTCAAACAGAAGCACACACCAAATCTACAAAACCAGACACTATTTCTCAGCCTCTGACTCAGTTTCATAAAAACTTTTTGCAGAACACAACACACAGTTCTCTTTGTAACACACACAAATCTATCAGGAATTAATATTATGGCAAATGTGTTTGCAAATGTTTGCTTTTGAGATGTGTTTGTGATATTTTGAATGCAGTGCTTCATTTTGTAAGAGATGTGAGGGATTTTGCATTTTGTGTGCGATTCTTGGATTTGTGTGTAAAGTTTTGAAAAAAGAGAGGCAAAGTTTTGAAAATGTGTGTAAGCAGCTGAAAAATACTGTAAGACAGGGACATGCCACCATATTTCAATATCCATTTAAAAATGAACATTGATATTCAGTTTATTATCATTATTTAAGCAAAGCTGAATGAACACATTTCTTTCTACTGCTATGTTTTCAGTGCTGTAAATGATCTCTAAATGATCCTTTGGAGGGTAATTTCTCAGCCAGAATAATTTCAAAATTGATTGGCAGATCATGTAATTAATTTGATTAAAAATGTTAATTGCTTGACCACTCTAATTAAAATAATTCATAAAAGTATTAAGCCACTGTAAGCAGCGACAGCTTCACATTGAACCTGAGAACAGCTGATACCGCGGTGAAATTATGGTAATGCTTTTACTGACAATAAACAGTTACATTTATTAGTATTAATGACTAAAGTAATGATGCTGATGTTTTGATTTACAGTTTAAAGTCAGTTGTTTTATGTGTGCACATACTCATTTCTCCTCTATTGATGAACAAACACCAAACTGAAGCCAATAATGATCTAAGACCTCATTACACTGAACAAAACACAATTATAGATGCGACCGCAAACAGTTCCTTAAACTGTGAATAAAAATAAGAGGCAAAAGAGAAGTGCACATCCTCTTCTTCCTCTTTTAATCAGAATGTTTCATTTCCTAAAGATATAAAGCTCTCTGTGTGGATGCAGAAGATCTGCTGTCACATGCACTGAAGACACGAGAACACAGGCTTCCTTCAGTGGGACGAGGAACTGAGTCTGACTTTACACCGATCACAAACACACATGTATGAGTGTGTGAGGCGTTTGAGCAGGGACGGATCAGGGCACGGACTGATTAAAGACCCCCCTCAGCTCCAATTACGGTCATTTCTCTTAAGTTCAAATAGCAATGGATTCTATCTACACAGTGAAAATAGCAGTATTTTTAGCGATATGTTAATTACACTAAGTGTGAATAGCTATAGATTATATTTACACTGTTAAAATAGCAGGATTTTCTGCTATTTATACTACTTAATGCAAAATAGTGGCATCTGCACTTCAGTATTGTATTACATTATAAAACAGTATGCAATAATAACGTATTGACTGTAAATTATCATTTTAATTCAGATTATTAAATGGATGCCACCTTGTTGATACAATAAAGCCCTCCCTACACCTACCCTAACCCTACCTGATACTTTATTTTCAACTTTTTGGTTATTTCTTTAATTTTTATTAAAAATAAATGCTTTTACGATATGATATGAGATTTGAAAAGGGAGAAAAAAAGTTTGGCAAAATGCGGATTCGAACCCTAGTTGATCGGGTCAAAAAGACCACAGTACACACTTTACCATCTGCGGTTTGAGTGAGTTTCTCTCGCTGACACACACATCAAGTGAGTGTTCTTGCATTGAGCATTTCTTTAAAAAACAATCATGAAGTAAACTGGCTTTGAGGAGTTGTCCAGTGAGGATTATTACATTATACAATCTGTGGTTTTGAAGTAATGGCACCATAACATCACATCTAATGAGCTCGAACAACTTCAGCTGAGCTTTAGTTGTATCTGTTCATATTATTTAATTAATATAAGATAACTTTAATGGACTCCTAGTGCAAAGAAAAATCTCACTGGATTATTACAATTAATGGCAAAATGAATGTTTGTAAATGTATATGTCTCGGTTATGTACGTAACCCTTGTTCCCTGATAGAGAGAACGGAGATGTTATGTCGTGACGACATGGGGTTTTCTTGGGAGCCCCAATCATCTATGAATTAGTGGATTTTGCATGCTGAGCCACTCGTTACTCGTGTAACGAGGTGACAGGTGCTTCCACTCATCAGGTTTTATGCTGAGGAGCCGAGAACATGTCTCTGGCGACCAGCAATGGTTCGAGGTTGTGGCATGGGGACATAACGTCTCCGTTCCCTCCATCAGGGAACAAGGGTAACGTATGTAACTGAGATGTTCCCTATCTGTCGGTCACTATGAGTTATGTGACTCGACCTAGGAGGTGCATGTAAAGCGCCATAACCCGAACACCATCACAGACCCTGTACTGCCATGCCTGACCCTCGAATGCAAACCGAAGGAACAGCCCGCACTTCCAAGCTCTGTGCGAGTGGCACCAAAGGGACAATCGATGCACCTGCGGTGGTAGAGCATGGCGCAAATGGTAGAGCATGGCGCTAGCAACGCCAAGGTCATGGGTTCGATTCCCAGGGAAAGCAAGAGCTGATAAAATGTAGAAACTGTAACTTGAATGCAATGTAAGTCGCTTTGGATAAAAGCGTCTGCTAACTGAATAAATGTAAATTTCCTGCAGACCTGCTTTGCAACGATTTGTATCGTAAAAAGCGCTATACAAATAAACTTGAACTTGAATTCTCCGCCTCTCCGGGGGAAGCAGTGGCGCTGTAATCACCATGTCCTCTCAAAGAGCAGCTTATCATGTCTCTGAGTTGCCCGTGTCAGGGCCACTACGTTGTCTTTTAGAGGACTTAGGGGCCAGCTGGAACATGGGAGGCACCACAGTCCTGCAAGAGGCTCACTCTGGAGGACGCAGGAGGGCATCCATGAACAGACTGGGGCACGGCCTGCGACGGAACGGTGGTAGGTTGAGGATCACATCGGGGCAGGATCTGCTGGATGGCCTCGGTCTGCTTCTGAGGACTGCTGGGCTAATTCCTCGACAGTGTCGCCGAACAGGCCGGCCTAGGAGACGGGATCATCAAGAAAGCGTGCTTTGTCGATGTCTCTCCTCTCAACTAGGTTGAGCCAAAGATGGCACTCTTGCACCACTAACGTGGACATCGCCTCCCCAAGGGACTGCGCCGTGACTTTCATCGCTCAGACGAGGTCAGTCGCCAAGCACAGCTTCTGCATCAACCTTGGGTCGGTACTACCCTCATGCATTCCTTTGAGTGCCCTAGCTTGGTGAACCTGCAGGATCACCTAGGCATGCAAGGCAGAAGCGGCTCGGCCCGACGCACTATAAGCTTTGGCAGCGAGAGTCGCTGACTGCTCACAGGCTTTGGACAGGAGACGAGGACAATCTCTCCAAGTTGCAGCCAAGTGCACCGCAGCCACACTCTCCACCTGGGAAATGTCAACGTTCAGACACTGAAGACAACGATCGTGGCCATTGACAGAAGACAGGTAACAACCGCAACCAAGAGGACACAGACAGAGTGGCATCTTTAAAAAGACGCGAGCCATCCGTGATTTGCTCTTTTAGAGAAACTGCTCTTTTAGTTGAAGAGCCCAGGGGAATCGCTGATGACAGGGACACCACCACAACCAGAACAGCCTCTTCTCTTTCCAGCTCTCAGAAACTATTAGCTCTAGGTTCCTCCTCGCGTGACGCAGTCAAGGACGGCGAGTTCTGAAGCGCTGATGAAGTCTCGCTCTCTCTCACAGTGGAACGGGGATTGAGAGCGTCGGGAATCCTGGAAGTGTTTGCTGGTCACGGCGTTCAGAAGAGCTGCAGAAGAACGAGAGACTTCATGAACCGCTCACAACCCAACTAACGACTCTCAAATTACAGATACACTTAATTAGAAATGATGTAGTGGGCAGGATGTAAAATTTAAAACAGAGCTCAAATAAATAAAAAAAACTAATAAAATCCTGCTTTATGTTTTTAATAAAATGTATTTGCACTATGAAAATAAACACAACCTACGGAGTATTTCCAGAAACACTAACGATAATAATAATAATAATAATAATAATAGTGTTTTTAATTGGCACATACAGGAAACAGTTAAAAAAAGTGAAATATTATTAGAATCCCTTGATTACTAGTTTATTAAAAATGAAAACATCAAAGTAGGCACACCCCAGCTCCAGAGATAGAGAAGTATTTAATTAAGTTCTCTCCACAGGTGATGTTTCGAGCTTAAGCGCTCTTCATCGAACATAATTAAATACTTCTCTATCTCTGGAGTTGTGCTGTGCCTACTTTGATGTTTTCATTCTTATTCTTGTGTGATGGAGCACCACATTGAGCTTTTTTGACCTAATTGATGTGCGCTCTTGGACAGTTTTTTATTACTAGATTATTAGAAATATTTCTGATTATTATCAGTGATGAACACAGTTGTGCTGCCCAATATTTTTGTGGAAACCGTGATACATTTTATTTTTCAGGATTCACAGATGAATAGAAAGTTCAAAAGAACAGCATTTATTTGAAATAGAAATCTTTTGTAGCATTAGAAATGTCTTTACTGTGACTTTTGATCAATTTAATGTGTTCTTGATTAATTAAAGTATTAATTACTTTTTTTGGGCTCAGTAATAATAAAAAAATTACTTTAAAAATGAAAACTTTCATTCAGCAAGTATACATTAAATTGACCAAAAGTGAGACTAAATAACATTTATAATTTACAAAATGGTTATTTTGAACTGTCTGATAAAAAAATATTTTGATAAATATGATCTGTCTGCGAGGAATCCTGTGTGTGGGCGGAGACAAACCCTCACAGCTCAGCATCTGATTGGCTACCGCATCCTGCCCTCTGCAGTGCAGCTCTGACAGGAAGAGACGTAGCAACTTCCTGTAGTTCCAGCGGGACAGAACCGTCCTCCTCAGCTCGTCCGCGGAGCCGCTCACCTGCTGGAAGTCACTGAGGCAGAAGAGGTCAGGAGGTCGCGGCTGTAGATGAACAGGTGTGGAGTGCTGAGGATGATGGGAGAAACCGCTGATGATCGGAGCGACACCATCATCATCCTCACGGAGAGTCTGTGGATGGCAGACGGACTCACTCGCTTCATCACACTCTGGAAACACAGAGACCATGTGTGACCCTGGAGCACAAAACCAGTCAAGGGTCAATTTTATGAAATTGAGATTTGTACATCTGAAGCTGAATAAATGATCTTTCCATTGATATATGGTTTGTTATGATAGGACAATATTTGTCTGAGATACAACTATTAGAAAATCTGGAATCTGAGGGAGCAAAAAAATCTAAATATTGAGAAAATCGCCTTTAAAGTTGTCCAAATGAAGATTTTAGCAATGCATATTAATCAAAAATTAAGTGTTAGGAAATTTACTAAATATCTTCATGGAACATGATCTTTACTTAATATCCTAATGATTTTTGGCATAAACTGTTAAGTGCTTTGACACAATCTGTATTGTTAAAAGCGCTATATAAATAAAGCTGGCAAATATGATGCATAAAGCAACTTCGTATTGCTTGGCAGGAAAATACTCTCTCCTACAGGAAAGCCTTAAAAACTGCTAGCTCTGCTTACTTTATGTCTCTTTTAAGACAACAAACACAACCTCAAGTATTTATTTAATACAGTGGCTAAATTAACAAAAAAATATAACATCAGCAGGTGCAGACATTACCCAGCAGCACAGTAGTAATGACTTTATTAACTACTTTAGTTCCAAGATCGAAACTATTAGAGATAAAATTGTAACCATGCAGCTGTCAGCCACAGTATCGCATCAGATAGTACACTATAGATCCCCTGAGGAACAATTCCACTCATTCTGTTCTATAGGAAATGAAGAACTGTATAAACTTGTTAAATCATCTAAACCAACAACCTGTAGTTTAGATCCTGTTCCATCTAAGCTTTGAAAAACCTGTTTCTAGCATTTAGAAAACTGCTTTTTTCCATATATATCTAAATTGAGACCTATGCTCTCAATGTCAAATGCAGAAACATTAATTCATGTGTTCGTGACCTTGAGGTTAGATTATTGTTATGCTTTATTGGGTGGTAGCTCTGCACATTTAATAAACAAACTGCAGTTGGTTCAAAATGCGGCAGCTAGAGTTCTTACTAGAGCCCGGCCCTCGTCCGGCAGCTCATCAGAATTACCGGCCCGAGCCCGTCTTTTCTCCCGCTTCTCCTAAAACAGTTTATACTACTGTTTCGGCTATTAAAATTGTTCAGTTTTGTGTGTAATGGTAAAATTATTATATTTCGTTTTGTTTTTTTATTAAGTTAATTTAGAAAAACGTTTGGAGCATTTTTGTTTGTTAAATAGCCTATACGTTTTTGTTTTTTTAAAGTAACGACCAAGCGGCCAGCGGCATGAGCTGATCATAGCCTATGTTTGATCAATTTAGCCTTCTCATATCATCAAGACTTGCCTAAAATAACATCTATAGATATACTAAAACAGTTCAAGCAGGCCTATATAACAATGTTTAAACGTTAAACCTGCGCTATAATAATAATGTGTGTATCTATATCTGAGTTTGTGCTGAGAGTGGAAGCTAAAGCGGCTCAGGACATGGAGGCACCAGCAAACACTTGCATTGCTTTCAGTGGAAACTAATTAAAATAACCTACACCGTCATTCAAGGTAAGAGCAATACATCATTCGGACCTGTAAAGGGTCTACTTGTATATGTGCACTCACAATATCAACAAAAGGTAGTTCTTTTATAAAACAAAGAAAACAAACATGATGTGCTTTCTGCGTCTTGAACAGGAGCTTCAGCTGAGAATACATGCCTCACAGACATGATAAATGTATCTATAGAAAGCTTTAAATTATCATTTAAAGAAATAAAAAAAAATTGAAAACAAAAACTATTTTATTATAATTTTAATCGTAATCAATAAAGATGCATTTCTCTCTAAAGGCGCGTCTAATGAGGAGACGGTGAGTCAGGATCAGCAACTTCATCCTTGCGACACAGACTCAGAAAACATTAGTTTATTAGTAAATAATTCAAATATCTCCTTACTATTTCCCACAGACACATTCATGGTTATGTTTGCTGGGGTTTTTCAGCAAGCTTTAGCCTATTGCGTGCATTTGAACACAGAACTATTCAGCTGCTGCTGCTGCGGGACACTAAACACCATCGAGCTGCTCTCAGTCGTGTGGTCTCCTGTTGTTTCCACCAGCGCAGTGATTTTTTTTCATCGCTAATCGATAGATGTCTACAATATAAAATAAGGAGAAACCCAAAACAGGCCCGATGCCCGGCCCGCCTCTGAACTGTGACTTGGAAATTGGCCCGAAGCCCGGCCCTAGAGGCGTAAAAAAGTCGGGGCCCATCGACAGGAATCTACTCGTAACTCCACCCCGCCTCCTTTCAGATTGAGCGCCGCGCATAGCCTGGAGGAAACAGATCTCCGCTTTTTCGCAATGCAAGAGTAAATAAATAATAACTGATGTTTGAATAGTACAACGTTTTCTTTACTCAGCAGGCTCGTCCAAGGTGGGCACTAGTGACTCACAGGGCGGGCCAGGCCCCTCATTGCCCGCCCATGGCGCCGGGACTGGCAACCGAAGCGCGGAGAGATCAAAAGCCTGTGTAACGTCACCTGCGCGCTGAACGCTTTCATTGGCTTCATAACTTGAGTCTGAATTCATCTGTGATTCTCACAAACACAGGAGGATCACTGAGAGTCATGCACACAGGGGCGGATCTAGAAAACCATGTTTAGGGTGGCATGGGGTCTATGAGGGGTGGCAGCACCAAAGCAAGCCCCCATGTATAGTTTTGGGGATTTACTGTCTTGACAAGCACAGTTGTGTTCCTAAATATTGCCTTACCATTAAGTAATCATCTGTTTGAAATGAAAAATTAATAACAACCTTTCAATATCCATCATGGCACCAAGTCAATACACAATATAAAAAACTTCAACATAATGTTTCTGAGCTTGTATCATTAAAGACATGCGGTTCTATTAATATTGCATAGGCTACTTATCACGTTTCAGTGCAAGTTTAAGAGTAACACTTGAATTTTCTAACATTAGAAAGAAATACAATAATATCACAGCATTGAAACTGGATCAGTTTTGAAAACAATGTTTGATTTTCTGTTATTACCAGAGGAGGGAATATCTGTAATCACCACAACACCCCAACAACCGCATAGCAAGAGCTTAGCAACCACCCAGAACACCCCAGCAACCGCATAGCAAGAGCCTAGCAACCACCCAGAACACCCCAACAACCACATAGCAAGAGCTTAGCAACCACCCAGAACCCCCCAGCAACCGCATAGCAAGAGCCTAGCAACCACCCAGAACACCCCAGCAACCGCATAGCAAGAGCCTAGCAACCACCCGGAACACCCCAGCAACCGCATAGCAAGAGCTTAGCAACCACCCAGAACACCCCAGCAACCGCATAGCAAGAGCTTAGCAACCACCCAGAACACCCCAGCAACCGCATAGCAAGAGCCTAGCAACCACCCAGAACACCCCAGCAACCGCATAGCAAGAGCTTAGCAACCACCCAGAACACCCCAGCAACCGCATAGCAAGAGCCTAGCAACCACCCAGAACACCCCAGCAACCGCATAGCAAGAGCTTAGCAACCACCCAGAACACCCCAGCAACCGCATAGCAAGAGCCTAGCAACCACCCAGAACACCCCAGCAACTGCATAGCAAGAGCTTAGCAACCACCCAGAACACCCCAGCAACCGCATAGCAAGAGCCTAGCAACCACCCAGAACACCCCAGCAACCGCATAGCAAGAGCTTAGCAACCACCCAGAACACCCCAGCAACCGCATAGCAAAAGCTTAGCAACCACCCAGAACACCCCAGCAACCGCATAGCAAGAGCTTAGCAACCATCCAGAACACCCCAGCAACCGCATAGCAAGAGCCTAGCAACCACCCAGAATATCCTAGCAACCAACTAGCAACACTTTAGCAGACATCTAGAACACCCCAGCAACCGCATAGCAAGAGCCTAGCAACCACCCAGAACACCCCAGCAACCGCATAGCAAGAGCTTAGCAACCACCCAGAACACCCCAGCAACCGCATAGCAAGAGCCTAGCAACCACCCAGAATATCCTAGCAACCAACTAGCAACACTTTAGCAGACATCTAGAACACCCCAGCAACCGCATAGCAAGAGCCTAGCAACCACCCAGAACACCCCAGCAACCGCATAGCAAGAGCTTAGCAACCACCCAGAACACCCCAGCAACCGCATAGCAAGAGCCTAGCAACCACCCAGAATATCCTAGCAACCAACTAGCAACACTTTAGCAGACATCTAGAACATCTGACCAAACTATTTATGTTTCTTAGACAAGACTTTAAGACAAGCCAGCATAAATGTGTCTTTCAAACGTTTCCATCTAGTTATTAGAGATATTCTTATGCTTACACTCGATCCAATACACAGATGCCCCGTGAACACTCATGAGATCAAGAACACTTGACAACTCTTATTAGGATTCAGGAAGGATTTTTATCTATTACAGTATACAACATAAATGACATTACAGATAATAATAATAATAATAATTCAGCAATGAACTTTCAGGAACAGATCATTTTCATTTTATTACTGTAATGTAGTCTTGCCGTAGATGAAAAACACTAGAAAACTTCAAATACCAAAGAATTATAGATTTGGTCAAATTTCATTACAGTATACAGCACTACAGCAGTTTCCTGGTCATTTCTCAGTTCTGCAAACATGCAGCACACATTAAAAATGGTTACAAATCAAACTTGACAGTCACACGTTTGAAGGTGTACCAGAACACTTTTTCTCTGAAGGAAGAGTTATTACGGATTATGGACTCGTATTTGAGTTAAAAACATCTTAATGCTGGATTAGTTTCATCTTTAGTCTTCTCCAGATGTTAACTGATGGACTGGAGTGGTGTGGATTATTGTGATGTTTTTATCAGCTGTTTGGTCTCTCATTCTGACGGCACCCATTCAGGATGGATCCATTCAGAAGATGAAACCTCAGTGCTGTCAAATCTCAGAAGTGTGTCAGACGTCCATCATGTTTGTTTGAGTGTGCAGATGTCAAGCGTTTTACCTTATAAAGACATGAAGCATGTGTTCCTGTTTCGAGGGTTGTGTAGGCCGCTGTAAGTCACTTCCTTCCTCTCACATTTGAATAGAGTCATTGCAGCTCTTCTGAACGCGTCCAGACTCAGAAGCAGCCTGAAGCCCAGCGTCCATCTGCAGGTAAGAGAAACCCATCAAACCCATCTCTAAACTTCACTGGATCTCAGCTCATTCTGACAGAAAACATGCTGCACTCCTCAAAATACAGCGCTTGATCTCCAGGCAGGAGCTCTGGGTTCTTGATCAGATGCGCTGAACACAGGAACAGCGTGTTTTAAAGAGTGTTTAAAGATTGTGCAGGTTTGTGTTTGACTTCTCAGGTTTAGATTAATGTTAATGCAACAGCTTGCAAAGTACAGACATACACTCGAGTACAAACACCTGAAAGTTAAAATACTTGTATTTTCAAATGCCATTTAATTTAATAACTTTGTTTTTCTATAACAAATGCATTGCACTGAACCAAACGCGATGTACTCAGTCAAACTGCTAGTAAATATCACAAATAAGTACAAGGAAATGGTAAACACATTGAACTGAATGTGAAATTGTGAAGAAAAACTGAAATAGTATTTATATATATATATATATATATATAACACCTAATAATCTTTGTTTACAACTTCACTGTAAAAAAATTAAGTAAATATTAAATAAAAAAAATTGGAGTGTTTTACAAGAAAATACTATTTCAGTTTTTCTACGAGTTATTTCTTTGTAATTGTGAAATTTACTAGCAATTTGTGAGTGAAGATCGTTTCTACACCACCATTATTTAGTGTATTTTGAGTATTATTTAGTGTATTTTGAGTATTATTTAGTGTATTTTGAGTATTATTTCGTGTATTTTGAGTATTATTTCGTGTATTTTGAGTATTATTTAGTGTATTTTGAGTATTATTTAGTGTATTTTGAGTATTATTTAGTGTATTATTTCGTGTATTTTGAGTATTATTTAGTGTATTTTGAGTATTATTTAGTGTATTTTGAGTATTATGTAGTGTATTTTGAGTATTATGTAGTGTATTTTGAGTATTATGTAGTGTATTTTGAGTATTATTTAGTGTATTTTGAGTATTATTTAGTGTATTTTGAGTATTATGTAGTGTATTTTGAGTATTATTTAGTGTATTTTGAGTATTATGTAGTGTATTTTGAGTATTATGTAGTGTATTTTGAGAGGCAGATCTTCAGCGATCTCTCAGTCTTTGAGGCCTGCTGTGTGTTCAGGGCTGTAAGTGTTGGGGGTTTTTGCGTGTAATCTGAAGCAGAAGTGAAGCTTTGCTCTGCTGTTAAAGTGAAACAGGAAACTGCGGTTCATCTGCATATATTCTGATGTGAAGCTGCAGCTCAATCTCCAGCATCTGCTCTATTTCTCATCTCTGAGCCCTAAAGTTTGTTCACACCTTCACTAAGTGTATGATGTGCAGCAGCAATTTTTGATGATATCATATCAGTTTCCAGAACTTCGCCAGGCAGCGCTGAAACAGACCCGTCTGAAAGAGGAAGATCAGAGCATGTGATGCACATGGCAGACATTTGGAAACGCGACTGAAATAAGCAGCAGTTGTTCTGTTGCTCAAGTGGTTAAAGACAGAGACAGGAGTTTTCAGAGCAACATTTGTGCTGATAAAATAAAAGCGCTTATCTTTGCTATAAAAGATGCAAACGAGCATCTGATTGTTTGACTGCTGTGAACAGACGTCGCTTTAAAGAGAGCAGCGTTTGCATGTTAAATGCACTGATATCTGATGGGATTTACATGAACAAAACACAAATGAGCTCTTCTTAAAAACAGATTTATAGTTTGTTGGTTTTCTCTCAGTATAGAGATATAAACTTGTCACGGCTGAGTTTAAAACCATTAGCTTTAAACCTCCTCCATGATCACTGACATGTTCCTGCATTTGTTAATGTGACGTTCAGAAGATCTCACCCACGTCTCAGAAACATCTCACACCTTCACAAGCAGGAAGTCCAAACCCAACCTAACAAAACTAAGCTGAAGAACAATTCCCATAATCCCCAGTTATGAAAACCTTATTTCTGAATGTTCTCCAAATGCTCAAAGTGGTCAGTTATTTTAAATGTCAAAAATGTTTTAGTTTTTTTTCTTGATTGTACGAATGTTAAAAAATGTTAGACAAACGTCTCAGAAATAAAAAAAAATGACATTTCTGTGTTAACGTTTTGGGAAAGTTATTAAAGACCAAATAACTCACCAAATACCAAAAAATTTGTTCTAAGAACGTTTTGCAAATGTTTTGATTAAGTTATGTATTTTTGTTTTGAATGTTCTCTGAATACTCAAAAGGTTTTAAAAACTTTATGCAAAAGTTACATTGTATCATTTTGCAAACATCATGGAAACATTACTTTTGTATGTTCTGAACATTCTGAAACAAGTAGTGACATTAAAAAACACGTCCAACTAGAACGTTTCAGAAATAAACATCCCATGAAGAGTGTATGAATAATGTCGTGCTAACATTCTGAGAACATCATTAGAGAGCAGAGAACTCTGAATAAATGCTCTATTAATGTTACTGGAAGAACGTTTGTTCAGAACTTTGCCAGAACGTTTCCTGTAATCTGGATCTGCTGATGTTTCATTCACTGGTTGATTTCATGTCATAACTGCTGTAAAGTACAGTATTGTTCACCAGCATTGCTCTCGTTGCAGTAAGAGTTAGTCATTCTCAAGCGTATCCTGCAGTTTTAGCTTCTCCTCCTCAAACCACAGGCTGTTACTCAAAGACCAGCAGCAGTCTGTGTTGCTCAAGCTTTTCTCTGGATGTGTTCATCTTCACATCGCATACACTCTCAGGCCGATCAGACGGCAGAATGTGAAGTTGTGTTGCTCCTCCATCAGTATAGT
Source organism: Barbus barbus (assembly GCF_936440315.1). Classification (NCBI taxonomy): domain Eukaryota; kingdom Metazoa; phylum Chordata; class Actinopteri; order Cypriniformes; family Cyprinidae; genus Barbus; species Barbus barbus. Next base: position 33,126,592 of record NC_136738.1, on the reverse strand, counting down.
GAAGATCTGAAACAGCACAGAAACACACACGGTGTCTCTGATTGACAGGTGATTGATCGTGACAGCAGAAGATGGCAGGCATATCACACATCCCAGGGGAGGAGATGGAGGATCTGAGAGAGGCTTTCAGTAAAGTGGGTGAGTGAGGAGACATCTCCATTCATCTGCAGCCAAACACAAGAGGAAGCAGACTGAACGGATTCATCAATAACTCTTTCAAATCTGATTCCTCTCAACCATCATTTCATTCATGATGCTTTTAGTGCTTTCTCCAAAATCATTTGTTCACATTTCTTAACAAAAATACTAACAAATAGTACTTTTGTTTTAAAAAAAAATCTAAAATACGAGAATAAAGTCGAAATATTTTGAGAAAAGTCAATATTTCAAGAATAAAGTCAAAATGATGAGAATTAAGTCATAGCAAATACAAGATTAAAGTCATGTTATTCTGAGAGTATAGTCTATATTGCGCATGCGAAGGGCCCGGATTCAGACCGAACTTTAATTGCTACAATTTAATTCTCATAATTTCGACTTTATTCTCAAATTATTTCGACTTCATTATCAAAACATCTTGACTTTTTTTATCAAAACATCTTGACTCTTTTTCTCAAACATTTAATTTAATTAACTTTAATCTCGTAATTTTAGATTTTTTTTATGTTTTAGCGTGGCACTAAAGCACTGTCATAAAAGCTATTAAAAATGATTTTTGCCTATTGAAATAATGCTGAATAATATCAAATGAATCTCTTCAAATTTGAAGTGCTAAAATTACTCAGTGAAAAAAAAATATATTAAAGCTAAACAGAAAAACAGCAAAAACATAGCAAAATGACAAACTAAAATGAAAAGCGAAACACAATATACATATGGATTTGAAAGATTTTGAGCTTTTTTGAGTGATTCATTAAAAGAGTTCATTAGAGTGATTCAGAGCATGTGTTGGCACTGACCTTTGACCTCGTCCCACAGATGTGGACGGTAACGGTCACATCAGCACCGATGAGCTGACCGCCCTCTTCAAGGAGGCGAACCTGCCTCTGCCGGGATTTCGCGTGCGTGAGATCGTCCAGGAGCTCAGCAGAACCATGGACCTCAACCAGGACGGGAAGATCACCTTCGACGAGTTCGCCAAGGTCAGGTCAAAGGTCACAGCTCTGCCATCAGAGCCAAAGAAATCCTGTACTCCACTGGCTGCTCTTGTTTTAAAGCAAACCCTGTCTGTCTCAGGTGGTCCATGACCTGAAGAGCTCAGAAGTGGCCAAGACCTTCCGTAAGGCCATCAATAAGAAGGAGGGCATCTGTTCAGTGGCAGGAACCTCAGAACAGTCGGGAACGCAGCACTCGTACTCCGGTCAGACAATTGTTTGGACAAAATGTTCAAGTATTGTTTATGGAATGTTCATAACTTTATTAATATTTCATAGATGTTCTCATAATGATCAACATTTTTGTAACCTTTAAATAACATTTTAATCACAACAAGAAAACTGGACATATTAAAGTTCTTAGAATATTCAAAATAAACATCTGAATGTTATCTTTTGGGTAAAAATAAAATGAGTAGAACATGAACATGTTTCTGCAACCTTTAAATAACGGAATATTGACAAGAAAACTGGACATTTCAGTGTTCTCAGAATATCAAAAATAAACTTAAATAATGTTATAATTAAATGGGTAAATCACTTTTTTTTGTAACCATTAAACAACATTAGAATTATGGCAAAAAAACAGGATATTTTAACACTCTTAAGAATATTCAAAAATAAATAATGTTTAATCTTGGGTGGAAATAAAGGTTAAATAGAACATTCAAGAAATGTTTTCTGTAAACTTTAACATTATAATGACAGAAAACAGGACATTTTAATGTCCTTAAGGTATATCACTAAAAACAAACGTTCAGATTACATTATATTTTGCATAAAAATAAAATTTGCAGAACATTTAAGAAACATTTTTGTAACCTTTAAATAACTTTCTAATCACGACAAGAAAACTGGATGTTTCAACATTATTAAAATCAGAAAAACAAACATTTAAATGATGTTATATTTGGATTAAAAAATAAAGTTTGAATGTTATAAGAAAGAATTTTGTAACCGTTAAATCTCGTTAGAATCATGATGAAAACTGGACATTTTAATGTCCTTAGAATTTGAAAAATAAACATTATATTTTGGGTGAAAATAAAATGAGTAGATCGTTTAAGAAACGTTGTAACCTTTAAATAAGATTGTAATCGCAACAAGACATTTTAACGTTATAGAAAGATTTCAAAACAAGGTTTCTCTAACGAACTGTGTTGTGTGGGCCGTGTGCAGAGGAGGAGAAGGTGGCGTTCGTGAACTGGGTCAATAAAGCGCTGGAGAAGGATCCCGACTGCCAGCATGTTCTTCCCATGGATCCCAGCTCCAACGATCTGTTCACCGCGGTGGGAGACGGCATCGTGCTCTGGTACTGCAGCACAAAAACACCTTCACATTCAATACGGCCGTATTTCACTCGTCAGACATATGAGTTTATTCTCTGTTCGCAGTAAAATGATCAACCTGTCTGTGCCGGACACTATCGACGAGAGAACCATCAACAAGAAGAAGCTGACGCCCTTCACCATCCAGGTCCGTCCACGATCTGCTGGACTGTCTCACTCGCTGCTGTTTTACTGATTTTAATGCTGCTGTTCATGTGTAAATGTGCAGGAGAATCTGAACCTGGCACTGAACTCAGCCTCCGCCATCGGCTGCCACGTGGTGAACATCGGAGCAGAGGACCTGAAAGAGGGCAGGCAGCATTTAGTGCTGGGACTTCTGTGGCAAGTCATCAAAATCGGCCTGTTTGCCGACATCGAAATCAGCAGGAATGAAGGTATAAAGTACTACAAAAGCACTACGCACACACACACTCTCACACACACATACACACACACAGACACAAACACACACACAGACACACACACACACACACACACACACACACACACACTGACACACACACACACACACACACACACACACACACTGACACACACACACACACACTGACACACACACACAGACACAGACACACACACACACACACACACACACACTGACACACACACACACACACACACACACACACACACACACTGACACACACACACACACACACACACACACACACACACACACACACACACACACACACACACACAGACACAAACACACACACAGACACACACACACACACACACACACACACACACTGACACACACACACACACACACACACTGACACACACACACACACACTGACACACACACACAGACACAGACACACACACACACACACACACACACTGACACACACACACACACACACACACACACACACACACACACACACACACAGACACACACACACACACACACACACACTGACACACACACACACACACACTGACACACACACACACACACACTGACACACACACACACACACACACACACACACACACACACACAAGCTGCTGTGTTTCTTCTGAGGAACTCTGTTGGAAGAATGTTGGTAACCACATAGTTATAGTATTTTTTTCCCTGCTATGGAAGTCAATGGCTACCAGCAACTCTTCAACATTCTCCAACATTCTTCAAAATCTCCTCTTTTGTGTTCAACAGAACAAAGAATCTCTTACAGGTTCAAAACGACTCGAGATTTCTCATTTGTGGGTGAACTTTACCTTTAAAATAAACACTTTTAGATTTTGGTCTTCGGTTAGCCAGGAAAGCTTTCTTTATAGAATCAGAATGTTCTTTCTAGGTTTGCAGAATGTAACTCTAAAAATAACCATCAGAAATCGTTCCAGAAGAGTCATTTTGTGGTTCTAAAAACAGCCTGAAAACAGCCATGAACTTAAACAGAGCTTTCCCTAATGATTGGTTTTAGGTTAGTTTTACAATCATAAAATATCTTTACAGAATGTAGCCTAATAGCTATTTTAGGTTATATTTTTACAACTATAAAATAGAGAATGTTCTGTGTAAGTTATTATATGACTGTAATAATAAAAGTAACCATCAGAGAACATTCTGTACAAGTTATAGATGAAAAAATGAAACCTAGAAATAACCATGAGGGAATGTTTTGTATACATTCATTTATGGATGTAATATAAACCTAAAAACAACCATTAGTTGGTTTAAGTTATTTTAAGGTTGTCTAAAAAACCTCCCTGCAATGTTCCGGAAACATTATTTCATGGCTGTAAGAAATACAAATCTAAAAAAGAACAATCCTGGAACATTTATTTGGTTAAAACAAGAACCAAATACTAACATTCGGGAACGTTGAGAGTTTGTGTATTTCTTTTGAGTAAATGACACGCGTGCTGATCTAAGGAACGGTGTGTGTGTGTGTGTCTGTGTGTGTGTGTGTGTGTGTGTGTGTGTGTGTCTGTGTCTGTGTGTGTGTGTGTGTGTGTGTGTGTGCGCAGCTCTGATCGCTCTGCTCAGGGATGGAGAGAGTCTGGAGGATCTGGTCAAGCTGTCTCCTGAGGAGCTGCTGCTGCGCTGGGCTAACTATCACCTGGAGGAGGCCGGCTGCTCCAAGATCAACAACTTCAGCTCCGACATCAAGGTACCCAGCTCCACAAAACACTGCAGACTGAACCATAGAACCATCTATCTGTCTCTCTGTCTGTCTGTCTGTCTATATCTATCTATCTATCATGTGGTTCCTGTTGTGATTCAGTAAATCAGTGTAAATGAAGCTGCTCTCTGAATGTAAATAAGCTGGAAACACTGTGATGGAGACAGCGCTCATAACCTCACCTTCTTCTGTCGTCTGAAGGACTCCAAGGCCTATTACAACATCCTGAACCAGGTGGCACCCAAAGGAGACGAGGAGGGCATCCCGGCCATCCCGGTCGACATGTCTGGGATACGTGTGAGTAAACCGCTCATCAGTACATCATTAACATGCACACACTCAGACAGCACTGAAAACACACGATCATCCCTCCGCCGCAGGAGAAAGAGGATCTGAAGAGAGCTGAGTGTATGCTGGAGCAGGCCGAGCGGCTCGGATGCCGTCAGTTCGTCACGGCTACAGACGTGGTGCGAGGAAACCCCAAACTCAACCTGGCCTACGTGGCCAACCTCTTCAACAAGTACCCAGCTCTGAAGAAGCCCGAGAACCAGGACATCGACTGGAGCTCCATCGAGGGTGAGTCCGTCTGAGCCGGCAGATCTCTGTCATTCAGAAACAACATTCATATAACATTAGCAAATCATACTGAAAACATTTCCTTAGCTGGGAAGCTCTGGTCTTTAATAATGTTCTCAAAACATTTGCACAAAAAACACTTTTTATGCATTGAACGTGTTTTAGTTTGTATATGAATGACAGCACATTAACATTCATTTCCGTGACCCTCCTGTGATCGTGTTAAACTGATGTGATCGTGTTCTCGTGTCTGTCAGGAGAGACCAGAGAGGAGCGGACCTTCAGGAACTGGATGAACTCGCTGGGCGTCAATCCACGCGTCAATCATCTCTACGTGTGAGTGTCATAAACCACAACAGCATAACGTTACATATTCATTATAGTTTTACTTCATTAATGTATGAATAATACATTTGTCATGATTGTTTTTAATCAATGTTTCAACAACAAATTAGAGTAGAATCAGTCATCATCATTACGAAGTATAAAAATGGGCTTATGTGCAATTTAAATACTTATACACAACTCCGTTTTTATTTGAGTGTTTTTATTAAATACATTAATAAACTGATGTTTAAATCAACTTTCTTTTAGCTAAATTTAAATAAATGTAATGTAAATTAGTTTTAGCTAAATTAAAATGTAGTTTAGGTAAAAGAAATAATTTTGGTGCATCGCTGATTCTTACTTTTACTACAGTCTATTTACTGTACAGTGATTATATGATATTATATATTAATGCAAAAAAAGTTGTTTTCAATTTAAAAATATACAAAATAAGCATTTCTGTTTTCGGTAAAACGTTAACCGCTCAATAATGAACAGTATTTGCCTTATTCATATAACAGGCAGTAGTGCACTAGCACCCAGCTAACAACAATATGTTCAGAGAACGTAATAAAACATTATTTCTGAATGATCTATGAACCTTCTAATTGTCCAGTTTTATGAATGATTAAACAATGTTTTATGTGAACGTTAGAGAGAACTTTAAAGAAACATTCTGTTTGATTATTTTGCATCATTATGGGAGCGCTACTGTTGAGTGTTCTCTGAACCTCCTGATACTTGTAGCATCTTTTAATGTTTCAAATTGGTTCAACTAACATCCAACTAAACTGTTTCAGAAAAGCACTCCATGAACCATGTATGAATAACGCTGTTGTGCTAACGTGTTGAGAACGTTATTAAAAGACGGGAGAACTGAACAAAGGTTTCTGGAAGAATGAGTGTTCATAAGTTTGAGAGAACCTTGCCAGAAGGATCCCTGTCAGCTGGGATGTGCTTTGAAACGCAGCCAAAGACACTGAGACGGTGCTTGTTCTCACTGTGTTCTTCCAGGGATCTGGCCGATGCTCTGGTGATCTTCCAGCTCTATGAAAAGATCAAGGTTCCTGTGGACTGGGACAAGGTCAACAAACCACCGTATCCCAAACTGGGCAGCAACATGAAAAAGGTACAAATGCATTCCAAGAGAGGATCACCAACGAAACACTTCCTGTGAAAGAACAACACCTCCACCTGAGAAGGACCTGCTCCACTATTACTACAGCACGCATTTAACTAAAAAACTGCATTTTAGACATATTTATAACTATAAAACATTTGATAGATTTAGTAAAATATTTATTTAAAAATATATTACACACACACACACACAACACACACACACACACACACACACTCTCTCTCTCTCTCTCTCTCTCTCATACACACACTCACACTCTCTCTCTCTCTCTCACACACACACACACTCTCTCTCTCTCTCTCTCTCACACACACACACACTCTCTCTCTCTCTCACACACACACACACTCTCTCTCTCTCTCAAACACACACACACACACACACACACTCTCTCACACACACACACACACACACACTCTCTCTCTCTCACACACACACACACACACACTCTCTCACAGACACACACACACTCTCTCTCTCTCTCTCACACACACACACACACACTCTCTCTCTCTCACACACACACACACACACTCTCTCACAGACACACACACACTCTCTCTCTCTCTCACAGACACACACACACACACACACACAAGCGCACGTGTAACTGGAGTGTTGTGTGCTGCAGCTGGAGAACTGTAACTACGCGGTGGAGCTGGGGAAGAAGGAGGCCAAGTTCTCTCTGGTGGGAATCGCTGGTCAGGATCTGAACGAAGGCAATCGGACGCTGACGCTCGCTCTGCTCTGGCAGCTCATGAGGAGGTAAGACACACAAACACGTGATCATACGCTTCAGATCGACGCAAACACACAGTCATACGCTTGAGATACACACGTCTGCTGAAAGTCTCGCTCATCTTCTGTCTGCAGATACACACTCAACATCCTGGAAGATCTGGGCGACGGGCAGAAGGTCATCGACGACACCATCGTGACCTGGGTTAACGACGCACTCAGACAGGCCGGCAAAGGCACCATCAGCGGCTTTAAAGTAAGCAGCTCACGCTCACCCTGAAGAGAAACACGTGTTCCTTCTGTATCACAACTGACCTCTTCTGTTATGATTCTGCAGGACGGATCCATAAGCAGCAGCATGCCTGTCCTGGACCTGATTGACGCCATCCAGCCCGGCTCCATCCGCTACGACCTTCTCAAGACAGAAGACCTGACAGACGAAGAGAAACTCAATAACGCAAAGTACGTCACACTCCTCATTAGCATATTAATCAACACTGAACAGATGTTCTGGGTTCAAAATGAGTTCAGAGCTGTGGTGTAATGGGACACTGAACAATATTTCTCTTAAAAGTCGACAATTTCAGAATTACATGAAAGTCAGAATTAAGATATAAGCTCAAAATTATGAGAAAAAAGTCAGAATTTTGAGATATAAACTCAGAACTATGAGAAAAATCTGAATTATGAAATTAAAAGTCAGAATTGCGAGAAAAAAGACAGAATTGAAAGAATAAAAGTCAAATTGCAAAATATAAACTCGATTATGAGAAAAAGTCAGAATTACAAGAAAAAACTGAATTGTGAAATATAAACTCAGAATTACAATAAAGTAAAATAGTGAGATATTAACTCAGAATTGCAAGAAAAAAGTCAAATTGCGAAATATGAACTCAATTATGAGAAAAGATCAGAATGATGAAATATGTACTAAAGTCTGAATTGCGAGAGATAAACTCAGAATTGCTAGAGAAGGTCAGGACTGAAGCCAGAACTGCACAAGCTCTGTTGAAAAGGAAGCGTGTCACACTCACCGATGCGTGTTCTCAGGTACGCCATCTCTATGGCCAGGAAGATCGGAGCGAGGGTGTATGCGCTGCCGGAGGATCTGGTGGAGGTGAAGCCCAAGATGGTGATGACGGTGTTCGCCTGCCTCATGGCTCGAGGAATGAGACGAATCTAGAAGCGCAGGATTATACGCCTGCTTTTATATTTCATTCATGCCTGTTATTGTTCTCGCTCAGTTATTGGGTTCCCAACATCATGCAGATATCATGAAAATGATAGAAAGTTCTATAGAGAATATAAATAAAAAGTTCTTGACACTCAGATGAATAATACATCAATTCATTCAAAATATATGCAAATAAAAAAGACAGGAAAATTCACTGAAACCCTGAATGACGTACTGTCTTCATTAACCTCAGGCTTCTCCAGTGTTACAGCAAAGGTCAAAGGTCATGTCTGTTTGTGTCTTTGAGCACTGTGTGCATATTTGGAATACAAAGTCAGCCCGGTTTTGTTGTTCAGATACTTCAGCCTACAAATGTTAATAAACACATGTTCAGTCTCTCAATCTGATGTACGTTCAAATAAAAACATTTTTTAACTCCAGTGTTTGTGCTCGTTTTATATGATTCATACTACTAACATACTATTAGGTAACATTTTACAAAAAGATCCTATTATTTAGGCAACAACTAAAAAACTAACTATTCATTGTTAGTTAATGTTAGCTCAGGTCCACTGAACAAAATGAACAGATACAAGTTTGATTTTAATAATCTATTATTACCAATGGATGCTCTGCAGTGAATGGGTGCCGTCAGAATGAGAGTCCAATAAAAACATCACGATAATCCACACCACTCCAGTCCATCAGTTAACATCTGGAGAATAAGTATATAACCTCCAGTGAAAAGTGTTCTGGTCTGAATCAGGAGAGAAATCTGCACAGATCAAGCAGCGTTTACAAGACAAAACAGCTCTGAACAAATATGTGGCTGGATTTTGATGTGAGAGACAACAGGAGATGCACTTTTTCACTGGAGGAAGACTTATTATGGATTATGAAGTCATATTTTAGTTAAAAACATCTTAATGCTGGATGTGTTTCAGCTTTAGTCTTCTCCAGATGTTAACTGATGGACTGGAGTGGTGTGGATTATTGTGATGTTTTTATCAGCTGTTTGGACTCTCATTCTGACGGCACCCATTCACTGCAGAGCATCCATTGCTGAGACACTGATGCAGAGACACATTTATACAAACCTGATGAAGAAACTAACTGGGATGACCTGAGGGTGAATATATTTATAGTTAATTTGCATTTTTGGCTGACTAATAAATACATTAGAGATATTTTTCTTTGTTAGTTCATGTTAACTAATGTATATAACTGATCTTAACCAATGGAACCTTATTGTAATTGTAAAATGTTACCAGTAAATCTCATTTGGCTGATGGTTTATATGGTCTCCAAATGGAAATGACCCTCTCCTCCAGCTTTAAACAACTGTGGCCCAGTATTGCACAACACAGTGAAATCTCCACAACACAACAGAGACAAGCCACAGCACAACCAAATGAGCAGAAATGGTCCTATGCTTGCACACAAACATATGCATTTGCTACTTTTTAATGTGTGTGCTCCTCTTTAATAAATACAGCGCTGCTTCTTTTTTAAGTGCTGTTAATGAACCGAGGGATTTAATGCAGGGTCTAACGAAATCCAAATTTTGATATCTAATAATACCTTTTTCATGAACCCTTGCGGTTTCTATATCAGGATTAGCTGTATTCAGGGCTTTATTTTTCTAATAACGACATCCATTTAATATTTTTTAATAAATATAATCATTGACAATCTACATTACTATTGCATCCTGTTAATGTACAACAAAACCGAACAGTATCTGCCACTATTTATAGTCTACAACTATTTACACTTATTGCAAAGAAAATACACAGGTGTAAATAGAATATATTGCTATTCTCACTTAGTGTAAATAGTGCATCCATAAAATGTTATCAATTAGTGTAAACAGCATCTAAAATATGCTACTCACACGCCAAATAGCCAATGCCTTCTATAAAGAGCTAACACTAACATGCAAGCTTTATAATATCTGTAATGGACTAACCAAACCCTAATTTTCAAAACCATGCCAATGTTTTTTTTATGGACTTTTAAAGTTGCACATATTATTACTGTGGAATTAAGTTCACAACGCTGTTTCTCACGGCCACGTAAATGATGCTTTAAAGCTCAAATTTGGGCTTAATGGTCTAATAATATTAATAACTTCAAAGAGCTTATATTGCACCAGACGTTTTAAACTTTAAATTCACATAGCCATAAAAATGACTTGGCTAATTCTCAAATAACTGCTAAGATGACTTTTGTTCTACCCACTTAAAAGACAGAAGTACTTGCGTTGTCCAAACTATACAGACTGTGTCTGTTCCCCGAATAGCGAGGTCAAAATATAAATTTAATGCAGGATCTAGAAAAAATCTGATCGTGATTAAACCAGAAAAACACAAAATAAATGAACAAAAACCATTTTTAAAGCTTGGGCTCCTAAATATTAGATCACTCGCACCCAAAGCAGTTATTGTAAATGAAATGATCACAGATAATAATTTTGATGTACTCTGCCTGACTGAAACCAAATGAATATTTTGGTCTAAATGAGTCTACTCCACCAAGCTACTGTTATAAACATGAGCCCGTCAGACTGGTCGTGGCGGCGGTGTGGCAACAATATATAGTGATATTCTCAATGTTACTCAGAAAACAGGATACAGGAGGTTTAACTCATTCGAAATACTTCTGCTTAATGTTACACTGTTAGATATGCAGAAGAAATCTCTCCTATCTCTTGCTCTGGCTACTGTGTATAGACCGCCAGGGCCATATACAGATTTCCTAAAAGAATTTGCAGATTTCGTCTCAGATCTATTAGTTAATGTTGATAAACTGCTAATTGTCTGAGATTTTAACATTCACGTTGATAATACAAATGATGCGTTAGGACTTGCGTTTACTGACCTAATAAACTCTCTTGGAGTCAAGCAAAACATCTCATTTATCTCAACTGCTCTGTGTACCCATAAATACACATGAACTAGACGACATGACTAGCAACATGGCCACTATCTTCTCTAATACATTAGAAGCTGTTGCCACCCTCAAATTGAAAAAGGTTAGAGAAAACCGTACTGCGCCATGGTACAACAGTTATACCCATTCTCTCAAGAAAGACACTCGTAATCTTGAGCACAAATGGAGAAAAACTAACTTGGAAGAAATGGGGAGTCATCTCAATTATCACCAGTAAAGTATGGAGTACCACAAGGATCTGTCCTAGGTCCTCTGCTATTTTCAATATACATGTTGCCTCTTGGAAAGATTATTAGAAAATACAGGATTAGTTTTCATTGTTATGCTTATGATACTCAACTATATATCTCAACAAGACCAGATGAAACTTCTCAACTATCTAAGCTAATAGATTGTGTAAAAAATGTAAAAGATTGGATGACCAATAATTTCCTCCTATTAAATTCAGATAAGACAGAGATATTACTTATTGGACCAATAAACAGTACACAGAATCTCTTGGATTATAATTTGCAACTAGACGGATGCACTGTTGCGTCCTCTAAAGTCAAAAATCTGGGTGTTATATTAGACAGCAACTTGTCCTTTGAAAATCATATTTCCCATGTTACAAAAACAGCATTCTTCCATCTTAGAAACATTGCCAAGCGAACCCACGACCTTCAGGTTACAAGTCCAACGCTCTATCCACTAGGCCACGAAGTTGCTGAAGCCGAGGAGTTTACAGACACACAAACTGAAGCACGTCGTCTGAGAAAGTATAAGTAAGCTTTACTTTAATGGACAAAAAATATGGCATTTGGGATCAAAACAGGTCACAACAGCGGAGCATGTTGTACATGTAAGAACAGAAAACAGATGAAGTTTGTACGCCGTTGAGTCTGGTGTCTTCTGTGAGGTGAAAGGCTAAACTCATGTGCTTTGATAGAGGAGAGACTCAGCTTTAGTCCTTGAGTTCATTTGGCCGTCTTGCTCTCGGCCGGCATCTCTCCGTTATCCAGAGTCTTGAGGAGGCGGAAGAGACCGGCGGCCTCACGGATTCGACTGAACTCGATGCAGAAGGCCTGCACCTCGATGAACAGATCCTGGACATTAATGATCTTATTCCTGATGAGGGACTGGAGGAAGACGCACACCAGACGCACCAGACGGTTCTTCAGGAGACACAACAGACAATCACTTTCCATCACAACATAACACACTTTCCCAGACTCCCCTGTAGGTTCTTCAGAGCATCTGAGCAATGATTTAAAATCCATGTTACTATACATATATATATGACCCTGGACCAAAAAAACAGTCATAAGTGTAAAAAAAAAGCTGAATTTCCATTGATGTATGGTTTGTTAGGATCGGACAATATTAGGCTGAGATACAACTATTAGAAAATCTGGAATCTGAGGGTGCAAAAAAATCTAAATATTGAGAAAATCTCCTTTAAAGTTGTTCAAATGAAGTTCTTAGCAATGCATATTACTAATCAAAAATGAAGTTTTGATATATTTACGGTAGGAAATTTACTAAATATCTTCATGGAACATGATCTTAATATCCTAATGATTTTTGTCATAAAAGAGAAATGTATAATTTTGATCCATACAATGTATTGTTGGCTATTGCTACAGATATACCTGTGTTACTGATGACTGCTTTTGTGCTGCAGGGACACATGATTATGTAGGCTATTATGTGGCCAAAAACTGGTGTAACATTGTATCTGTATAACGTAGTTCACATAAATCAATTAACACCAAATGAGACGGGTCAAGTCTGACTGCATACATTTTAAATATTTTGAATTCATATGGTAAGCTTTAAAATAATACTGCCTGTCATTAAATTAATTTAGAAAATATTATTTTCAAAATCATGTCAGGATATGCTATCCAGCATAATAAAGTTTGCTCTACTATAAATGTGCTGAATGAAATCAATACAAGTCTCTAACTAATTTTGGCTGCTGATTCCAAAAAGAGTGTCACACTTTCTCACTAAATATGATGTGTTTCGAAGCATTTCTGCTTTTGAGAATCGTTTATGTGGTGAAGAAGTCTTGTGTTCTCCATTAATCAGCAGAAAAACGCCACAAACACACGATTCCTGTCTGAATCTGAGCCACATTACAACGGTTTCTCAGCCCATTTTCACACGTATGACATTATTTGATGCCTGATCCTGATTTCAAGGTCAGAATTATGATCAGAGACAGAAGAAAATGCAAACATAAGCAGATGTTTCCTCCTTTTCTGCATCCAAACAGAGACAGAAATTCACAGATGGTTAAAAAAACCTTATTTATAAACTGTTTATGTAAAGTTGTTTTTCTAATCCTTTGCAGACTGTAAGTTAAATGATGCATTTTGAACACTTCTTTCTGTCATTAGAACCACAATTCTGGCATTTGACTGCTTTAGTCATTTTGATTAGTGCATTAAAGCATGTATACAAATTTGAAAAAATCTTCATTCTTATTTTGTGAAAAAACTGAGATGATTTGTTTTATTTATCTTTTGAACTCATAATCATCAAATAAAGTAATATGTTTTTTTTAACCAGAAATGTTTTTTTGCTTAATGAAATGTGCCTTGAATTCATTCAGTCATGACACTTATTTTATTTCACTTATCATTTACCTAGAAACAACTATTCAATCCCATAACCCTGTTAATTAATAATGCTTTCCTGAAGATCATGTTTACTGAATGCATGAGTCTGTCCTCGTCAGTCCTGGTGCTGTGCGGCCTGTAAATGTGGCTCACACAGGTGCATCATGGTCCGTGTGAGGTGTGTGTTTACCTGCATGTATTTGTCTTTGATCTGCTCACATGTGGAGATGCAGTTGGAGATGTAGAGATGGATGAACTCAGGTGGAAGATCCACAGCTGTCGTTAATCTACAGGTTAAAGAACAAACACATTCACACATCCTCAGAGCTCAGGGCACAAGATCCTGTTTATCTCTCCATCTGCACTGAATTAAACCAGACGAGAGGACGAGAAGCACAGAGTACCTGTTGACCACCTCCATGGAGTGCAGCGACATGTCCATGTTGACCAGGACAGAGAAATACTCCGTGATCTGGCTGGAGGACATCAGCTTCAGGAGCATCTCGATGGCCACCAGAGGGTTGTTCTCAACCAGGTCCGGTAGTTTGGCTGGAGTCAGGCCGATGTGGTAAACCAGCTTTGGGTCCTTCTCCAGTTCACCGAGCAGCTGATGAGAGAGAGAGAGAGAACCGTGAGGAACTGCTCATCCGTCAAGAACACACATTCACTTCAAGAGAAATCTAAGAACATTTGATAAATTGTGAAGTATTTATACATTGCTGCACTGCCTTTCATTTATTATATATGTATTACAGTAATTAATATTTAATGAATATCGTGTGGAATAAACAAGAAAAATGTACACTACCGTTCAAAAGTTACAGGCAGGTGAGAGTTTTAATGTTTATAACATTTATTCACACATATAGGCTGCATTTATTTGATCAAAAATACTTTAAAAACAGTGAAATATTATTAGAATGTAAAGCAGCTGTTTTCTATGTGAATATGTGTTAAACTGTAATGTATTTCTGTGATCTGCAGCTGTATTTTCAGCATCATTACTCCAGTCTTCACTAGTGTTGTCACGATACTGGAATTTCTAACTTCGATACGATACCTTGAAAAATATCGATACTCGATACCATTTTCGATACCACGGTGAAAAAAACTGCCACAATATTAAGGCGGTAATTTTTTTAATTTAAAGATAAATGTAACAAGTCGAGAACATGCGGTATACTTTACATGAACAAAAAAATGTCTTGAGGTACTGCATTTGTTGATTTATTTATTAATCTTTTATTAATCTTAGTTAAATGTTAATTGAAACTAACGTTTACTAATACATGTACTAATTAAAATCCAAAGTTCTATTTGTTGATATTCTCATTTGCTTCATAACCAAAATATTTCCAGATATAGGGCCCTATGAAATCCCTTTTATTTTTCCCCAAATTCAGTTTTATTTTTTTCTACATTCAATTTTTTCCATTTTAATTTTTCTGGATTCCGTTTTTTTCAGTTTGAATTTTTTTTTTTTTAATGGTCAAATTAAATGCTATTAATCTAAAAGCATGTCTATTTCATTAAAATCATGAAAATTATACAATTTAATATTTAATTTATTAAAAGTGTAACACATGACACGTTTAGGGCCGTATGAAATGTTTTATTTTTTTCTCACATTATGTTTTATTGTTACCAAATACCAAGTTTTAGCATGTCTATTATTTGAATGCATACAAACTATTTGTATTTATTCTTACAGTAGCCTTATGAAATGTGTTTTCCCCTCAGAAATTCTGTGTTGTGTATTTAAATTGTACTGGATATCAGATGAAGGCATAAAACTATTTTAATTCATTTATATTTGAATTAATGAAAATTAAACATTTACATTTTTGGCAAATGAAGTGGATTTACTATTAAAATTAAAATACTTTGTGATTATTTCTTTAAAAAAATCAACAGTAGTAGTAAGTAGTAGTATTATGTACATTCTACTAAATAATAGTAATATAGCCTATTTCTGGCACACGTTTTTAATAGGCTAAATTAAACCGAACTTTTATTTTGACGGGTTGCCGTGAATACTTCTAACGTTCTGTGTGTGTATGATATGAGCTAGTTTTACTCAAATTAAATGGTAAAATGCTGGTAAAGTGCTTTCAGATCAGTTCTGGAGATATTGTTGATGTATTTATGTCCTCATTGAGACGGCAGACGCTGAAATCACCGCGAGCGCCACATTAGTAAACACAACCGCACGTGCAGCACATTCACACAGAGACGCGCAGAACATGCAGGATTCATATTTAAATACACTTTTGCAGCTTAATATTTACAGATACTAGTCCATATCGCGATTGATTTAAGTGTAATGACCTACTTTTGATTAATTCATCCAAACTTTGACAAATTCCGTGACATTCCGCGTTAAACTGTAAATTCCGTGTTTATGACTGGATTCCGTGGCGTTCTCTGCATCGCGGAGATCATAGATCCCTACAGATAGCGCTCCTGCTGTGTTCTTTAACAACCAGAGCAGTCATCTTTCTATTCACTTCACTTGTGCTATTTAACCAGAGCGAAGGAGACGAGCGCGGTCACGTGTGGTGCTTGTCCACGCGCCTTTGGAGAGAAGCTCGGCTAGTATCGGTGTATCCATACTTCGGGAAATTAATATTGGTACCGTTCAGATATTTCAGTGTCACATGATCTTCAGAAATCATAATAATATACTGATTTACTGCTCAACAAACATTTCTGATTATTATTAATGTTGAACACAGTTGTGCTGCTCAATATTTTTGTGGAAACTGTGATATATTTTATTTTTCAGGATTCACAGATGAATAGAAAGTTCAAAAGAACAGGATTTATTTGAAACAGACATCTTTTGTAACATTAGAAATGTCTTTACTGAAACTTTTGATCAATTTAATGCATCCGTGATGGATAAAAGTATAAAAAATAATTATTTTACAGACTCCAAACGTTTTAACGATACTGTATATTTTGCTTAAAGAAAATTAAGCTTGTGAGGACATTACTACAATATGTAAGTAATTATTAATAAGCACAAAGGCAGTGCAACAAACACTAACATGATGTATAAATACTTTACAATTTAAATAAGATATGATTATTTTATGCAGCACAACTGTGTTCAACATTGATAATAATCAGAAATGTTTGTTGATCAGTAAATCAGTATATTATTATGATTTCTGAAGATCATGTGACACTGAAGACTGCTTTGATCACAGCAATCAATTACAGTTTAACAGATTAATTGCCACAAAAATAATGGCACGATGCAGAAGTCCTTGTCTTTGTGGTGAGCCGTGAGCTGGATGTGTTGAGGAAAGCTCTGACCTGTGTCTGCTGTGCTGCTGATAGCGGACTCTTGAAGGCTTTGGCCATGATGCGTTTGATCTCCACTCCCGTGCCGTTGCGCACGCACATGGATCGGTCCCACTGTATCCGGTGATCCGGCTCACACGGGTTGAGCCACGACAGCTCGTCCTCACACACCAGCAGCGGCGGCGCGGGCCGGATGAACTCGGGCCGGAAGTGGCCTGACAGACGGGACGAAACCAGCCGTTTAGCTGCAGCCGCACAACACTTAACCCTTTAACTGTCACCCCTCATTTTTAAACATAGTGCACTATCCAAACTTTAATTCTTATAATTCATGAACGCTTTTGAATACAGACCTAAGGTTGGACTCTTTTTAAAGAAGACAATCAGCAGATTATTGCAAACGTGGAATCTTTTCAAAATATGAAAGTATTTCAATTTACTGTAAAGAAAATATACTGTACTCATTTTATTTTATATAAAATAAATATTTTACAGAACAGGTTTTCCTCTGAAATTTCTATAAAATTAAAGCCTTATGTCTAAATAAGTTATGTTCCAAATTTGAAGTTGATATGAAAAAAATGTAAATTCCAGTGAGATGTTATTTAGGGCGTTATACCACAAACAGCCACCGGGTGCCATCCAAACTCTACTGAATTATTTTAATGCATTTTTCTATGAAAAATGTCTACATTTCTCAGTAAATATTGTTTCTCTCACAAAATATGGAATCTTGAGACTCAGACCCTTCCAATGATATGTTTTATGTAAAAGACCGTAATGCATTTTGTAATATGATACTTGACTCCGCCCACTAAGGGGGAGGAGACCGGCAAAAGATTTTAAAGTACCATTTCCATGGTAACGCAAATGTCTGATTTCAAAATGTTTTTCACAGGATGAATCTTGGGCTTCTAAGCTTTTAATTCTGATATATAATGTATGATGACTACTAAAATATGTGATAGGGAAGAAAGACAATGAATAAAAGAGCACCAAGCGTCCCACAGGAGGGATGGTGACAGATAGATCACTTCCTGAATAACAATTTCCTGATCATTTACTCACCTCCATGTCATCCAAGATGTTTAAGTCTTTCTTTATTCAGTCACAAAGAAATGGACTTCAGTGGCGATCAATGGACTGAAGGTTAAAGTGCTGCTTCAAAGAGCTCTACACGATCCCAGCCGAGGAATAAGGGTCTTATCTAGCGAAAGCATCGCTCATTTTCTGAAAATCATTCATATTTATACACTTTTTAGCCCCAAATGCTCATCTTGCACAAGCTCGACCTCACGCATTACGTAATCACGTTGGAAAGGTCACGCGTGACAACCCAGTGTTTACAAAGCGAATGTGCAAAAAAAAAAAAGCATTTGTGGTTAAAAAGTATGTAACTTTTAATGATTTTCAGAAAATGAGCGATGCTTTCGCTAGATAAGACCCTTATTCCTCGGCTGGGATCATGTAGAGCTCTTTGAAGCAGCACTTTAACCTTCAGTCCATTGATCGCCACTGAAGTCCATTTCTTTGTGACTGAATAAAGAAAGACTTAGACATCTTGGATGACATGGAGGTGAGTAAATGATCAGGAAATTGTTATTCTTCTCCTTTAAAACCCATCAGAAACACTCACTCTCCAGAGGAGGCCGCGGGCCGGTCACCAGCGACTCTGTGATCTGATTGGCCACGGAGCTGTCGAAGCCCGAGTTGGAGGAGTCTGGGTCAGGGTCGCTGAGCATGCTGGGAAAACTGGCCTTACTCTGAGTGGGCAGCTCCGACTGACGCTCTGAACGAAAGACACAACCCATCAGTGAAACTCACAGCACATGATGAGCTGATCATTATTCATCTCTAAATGATCACTCAGCTCTTTATATAAAGTTAGATATAACAGTACATTCCTCTCAAACTCAAAAGCCAGAAATGTTTCACCCACTGCTTCTCCAAACATTTGAGGAATGGCGGTACAGAATTTCAGCTTCAACAAGAAGCACAGCAGTCTAATTTACTCAAGCTTGAGCACTTCTGCAGACATTTGAAAAGATGATTTAGCTGATTTACTGCTGATGATTTAATATACTGATTTACTGCTCAACAAACATTTCTGATTATTATCAATGTTGAACACAGTTGTGCTGCTCAATATTTTTGTGGAAACTGTGATACATTTTATTTTTCAGGATTCACAGATGAACAGAAAGTTCAGAAGAACAGCATTTATTTGAAATAGAAATCTTTTGTAACATTATAAACGTCTTTACTGGCACTTTTGATCAATTTAACGCATCCGTGATAAGTCTTAATTACTTGAAAAGAATCTGACCCTAAACTTTTGAAAGAGTGTATATTTTGCTTAAAGAAAATTCCCAATGAAAATACTCAGTACTGTAATATATATATGTAATTTTTAATAAGCATAAATTAAAGGCAGTACAACCAGTGCTAACATGATGTATAATATTATACACACAATATGATGTTTGTAATATTATAAACGCCTTTACTGTAACATTTGATCAATTTAATTAAGTGTTAAATTGCCTGCTTGTTGAAGAAAAGTAGTCATTTTATTTATTTTTATTTTTTTTTCCTAATTTACTAACTTTTGAATGATAATATATGACAGTTTCCACAAAAATATTGTGCAGCACAACTGTGTTCAACATTGATAATAATCAGAAATGTTTGTTGATCAGTAAATCAGTATATTATTATGATTTCTGAAGATCATGTGACACTGAAGACTGCAGTAATGATGCTGAAAATACAGCTGCAGATCACAGAAATAAATTACAGTTTAACACATATTCACAGAGAAAACAGCTGTTTTACATTCTAATAATATTTCACATTTTTTACAATATTTTTGATCAAATAAATGCAGCCTTGCTGAGCAGTAGAGACTTTTTCAGAAAAACCGTAATTATTGAAAGGTGTTGTGTAAGTGAATGTAAACAGGCAGAACAACAGAATGGGCTCAGAGCATGAAGTCTGGTGGTGTTAACGCCGCTGTAGAGAAGCATGTGTGTACCGGCGAGCGCCAGCTGCAGTCCGCTGATGTCTATGGTCTGCGGTGTGGAGCTCACGTCCATGCTGGACACTTGTCTCGGCGTCTTCTTGAAGAGCTCTCGCGGCGGAGCGAGCATCAGCTGAGACAGGAAGAACTTCTCCGCCAGCGTGATGGGGGGCAGAAAACCTGGACGGAAGCATTAAAAGATGTGTCTTACAGCAGAGACTCATTCCAGCGCTTCAGTGACGATGCAGGAGAAACACACATTATCAACAACAACAACAAGTCTTGATATTATCCATTCCGGAGTTCAAGCTTGGTGAACACTGACCTGTGAAACTGCAGCGCGGCAGTGGAGTAGAATGTATACGTTTACATTGTAGATGTATTATAGTTTGGTTTGTGTTGAATTTAAGGTTTTAAAAAGACGTCATCTCACAGTGTGCGACAGTATTTCACATGCTCAAAGTCTAGTGTGACCGCGGCTTAACTTTCCCTTCGTCCAAAAACCCACACATCTTTGCACTTGAGCACTTAAATGACGTATTTCCTGTATTTGGGCCAAGTGCTCAAGTGAGGATGAAGACCACAAGTGTGTAGAGCTTTTCATCACCTGATGGGACACACTTATAGTGCCGTAAAAATGCACGTGTTTGCAAAGCTTTATTTTTATTTTAAATGATTTGCATTTTAAAATCAACTTCTAAATGTCTGTTCAGTAGTCCCTATAACATGACACTAATTAATTAATTCTAATTAAGAGATAAAAAGCCGTTGCAAATGTTGTACAAGGTAAATATCACCACTACTCATCTTTGCACCAATCAAACAACACGTGCAACACTTTTCTACCAAATTATATGTAATAACAGGCCCTAATTATATATTAATATTTAACTTGCATTGGAAAGGCTTCGTGACATCTCGGCAACAATCATGATTTATTCCAAAACATGATGCATGATGGGATACACACTACGCCTGGAACAGCGCTCCGGAGGAGTGTGCATTTAGTGTGTGTTAAGGGCACTGTGCTTTGGTGTTTTTAAGACCTGGGCCTAGGGCTGCAGGATTAATCAGATGTGATATTCATGCGTATCTCGTCAGTAAAGCCGCTATAGGGATCTCCTGGGTTTGTTCTGTGGGGTGTATTTAGAGTTTCTCTGGCCTTCAGATGAAGATTTACTGCTGATCACAGAACCCTGCTTCACTGACAACATACACATGACTATCACAGCTTTTGCGATTCATTTTGATTTATCGTGCAGCCCTAAAATGAAATAATTATCAAAATAATGTTTTGTTGCAGCCGTACCAGACAGCGTCTTCTCCTGCTCCTCTCCGGCGGTCGACGGGTTCAGCAGATGCGCAAACACCGCGGCGAAGGGGTTAGCGGCCAGCGGCTCGGTGCGGTACATCTCCCACAGCAGATAGAGAGCGGTCAGCCGCTGAGGAGCACTGGGCAGCAGGTCCGGCTGCTGCAGCAGCATCACCAGAACCGAACCCACACGGAAGTGCTCAGCTTTACCGAAGCAGTGGTGGAAGGCTGTGGACAGCTGCTCGAAGCTGTTGCTGCAGGCGTCGTCCGACATGATGCCCAGCAGATTGGACAGCTCTTTAGGAGCCAGAGTCATGGTGCTTCTGTCAGACGAGCCACTGGATCAGCCGGAAAACTGCAGACACACCACTACAGATGAGATCCTGCAGATACAGAGAGAATATATACAGCTCAAGCTCCTTCAGAGACTCGCAATAATACTGAGAAATTCTCCTTTAAAGTTGTTCAAATGAAGTTCTTAGCAATGCATATTACTAATCAAAAATGAGGTTTTGATATATTTACGGTAGGAAATTTACTAAATATCTTCATGGAACATGGTCTTAATATCCTAATGATTTTTGTCATAAAAGAGAAATGTATAATTATGATCCATACAATGTATTGTTGGCTATTGCTACAGATATACCTGTGTTACTGATGACTGCTTTTGTGCTGCAGGGACACATATATATGAATGTGCAGCAGATGCTGATATTTCTGATGAAATCCTGCTGTGATGTAAATCAGTCATATCTTCATAACAGTGCAGCAGATACTGATCTAAATATCAGCGGTCACTCTATATCTCCAGTAATATATCTTAATAAGAGGAGACTGAAATGATCCAAACATATAATGCTGATTGAGAGATGAAGAAATAAACGCTCCTCAGAAGATGTGAGATGAAGATCATTCCTCCGCTGAGGAACAGAGAAAGTAAAGCTTCTGGAAACAAACGCTCCTCAAAAGATCCTGATGATCAGATTTGAGACTAAAAGATGATTGATGGAGAATCAAGTAAAGCTGAGCTGCTTCAGTCCAGTAAGAGTTCATCTGGAGATATGACTGCACTTATTCTGACCTTTACTTCATCAAAATCAGACAAGATTTGACAGAAAAACACACGAGAAGCGTTTCTACAATTACACTAAAAGAGCTAAGTTATAACTGGATTAAACTATCGATCAGACGCAGAAGTGGGTTATTGTATTACAGTATAAGAACACTGATTGCAATGTTAGCTAAAGGCTGTAATAACCCGCATGTATGAATATAATAAGCACATTATTGTGTTTGAGACACAGTCAGAAACTATAATATTACCTGAGAGGAGTTCATTTAACCCGCCCCGCCGGCTCATCGGTATTCAACAGAACAGACGCTCCAGCACTCATACAGCTAATATATCGATTATATGAGCGATTAATCAAGTTAATGTTTCAATAATTTCACTCTTTTTCTGTTTGACGATCTGAATGTAATTCGTCACTTCCGCTCGCAACCGTTGCCGCTGTCTGTGTGAGCGAGCGCTTCCGGTGGGCGAACGGAATTATGGGAGATGTAGTTCAAAACCAAAACGAGCTTTTAAACTCACACACTGCGTTCACAGAATTTGTTTTTTAAGTACAAACATTAAATTCTGTTCTGTATGCGTTATTAAAAAACACACACAAACACTAGGAACGCAAAACTTATATCTATGCACAAAACGGTAGAATGACCCGGATGTGAATGTGTATTCCGGCTTGTATGTGTCCCACAATCCACCGCGCTTCCTTTCCTTCGTTGTCCGTACAGAGTGAGTATCTTCCTCTCGGTTATGGTTTATAAATCCAGCATCATCCGCGCTATTAATCTCTAATAATGCGGTGTAATGTCGTATTTGAGTGTGTAGGCACGTTATCGATCACTCTGACGCGGTCTGCTGTGTTTTAAGCGCCGCTGGCAGCGATTAAATGCGTTAATGTGGATGATCGTGTTCTGATAATCGATTCTTTCACATGAGCAGCTTTTCTGAACTCCGCGGTTTATTATAATAACTGATGATTGAAGATGTTCCTGCAGTGATGCTTGAGTGTGGAGTGCTTCAAATGAACTGAACACAGATAGTGTGTTAAAACCTTATATCTGTGTCCCTGCAGCACAAAAGCAGTCATGAGTAACACAGGTATATCTGTAGCAATAACCAACAATACACTGTATGGATCAAAATTATACATTTCTCTTTTATGACAAAAATCATTAAGATATTAAGATCATGTTCCATGAAGATATTTAGTAAATTTCCTACCGTAAATATATCAAAACTTCATTTTTGATTAGTAATATGCATTGCTAAGAGCTTCATTTGAACAACTTTAAAGGAGATTTTCTCAATATTTAGATTTTTTTGCTCCCTCAGATTCCAGATTTTCAGATGATGTATAAATCTCAGTTTCAGAAATATTGACCCGTGTCTGGTTTTGTGCTCCAGGGACACATTTAGTTCATATTCATGGTGTCCCAAGACGGCTCATTTTAGTACGCTTCGAATCATTTTTAGTGTATTCAGTTGAAGAAAATGTCATATTATTGCCAGTGTTTTTTCAGCTGGGGTGTTCAATGTCTGTTTGTGTTCAGATGGCACCTAAGAAGGGCGAGAAGAAGAAGGGCCGCTCCGCCATCAATGAGGTGGTGACCCGCGAGTACACCATCAACATCCACAAGCGCATCCACGGCATGTGAGTCCTGCTCCACTAACCATTACAGGGATGCTTCACCACAGAATGAAGACTAGCACAGGTTTTACTCGTCTTCTGTGTATATGACTCCTCTTTCAGACCAATCCAGTCGGAGTTATAGTTAACACATCCTGGCTCTTCCAAGCTTTAGAATGGCAGTGGATGGGTGGTTTTACAAACACAATGCTAATACTTCCTTCAAAGTACAATATATTAAATGCACTTTACGTGTATTTTTTTTTAATAGTTTTTTTCCATGAAAATAGCCTATGATGCTGACATGGCATTAAATAAATATACACTGCTATTGGATTGGTCTGAAAGAAGAGTCAGATACACCGAGGATGAGTACATCATGTGCTAGTCTTCATCTTTAGGTGAACTATCCCTTTAACTCCTGTCCTCCTCCGGCAGCTCCTTCAAGAGCAGAGCTCCTCGCGCGCTGAAGGAGATCCGTAAGTTTGCGGTGAAGGAGATGGGCACGCCTGACGTCCGCATCGACACGCGTCTGAACAAGGCCGTGTGGGCCAAAGGTGTCCGGTGAGTGAGTCTGGTCCCGACGGCTTCAGCGGATCTGTCTGTGTTATCTGTCTGTGGCTGACTGTGTTGTTCTGCAGGAACGTGCCGTACCGCATGCGTGTGCGTCTGTCCCGGAAACGCAACGAAGATGAAGATTCTCCCAACAAGCTGTACACCCTCGTCACATACGTCCCCGTCACCACCTACAAAGGTGAGGATGCACCCTCGTTCAGTCTCTGCCGCTGATTTAAAATACTTCATTCTGACTTTTTTCTTAGAATTGTGTGATTTATAAACTCGTAATACTGATCAAGTCAGAATTGCAAGATATAAACTTGCAGCTGCAAGAAAACACTAAGAATTTAACTCCCACTTCTGAGAAATTAATTCATTTTAATCAATTGCGAGATATAAACTTATTTGCATGTTATAAAGTTGGAATTGCAGAATAACTCCCAAATCTGAAGGAAAAAAAGTCAGAATTCTGAGAGATAGTCAAATTTGTCTTTTCCTCAGAATTGTGAGATATGAACATGAAAAGTACTTTTCCTCAGTTGGCTTGCGTTTGTTATAAAGTGAGAATTGTGATAAATGTAATTATGAGAAATAGTCAGAATTGCATGATGTAAACTTGCAACTACAAGAAAAACTCAATTGTAAGATTTTAACTCAATTCTGAGAAATAAAGTAACTTCTGACTTTTTTTCTAATTGCAAGATATAAACTTGCAATTTTAAGCAGTTTTGTTCTTCTTCAGTTGCACTTTATAACTTGCAGTTGTGTGTTTTAAAGTCAGAATTGTGATAATGTGCAGTGGTCTTATTGAGCGGTGGAAACGGCTTCATGCATCGGTCCTCACACCTGCACATGCATGTAATGCTCCTCTTAATGAATCATATACTGGGTGTTCGGCTCATTACTGAAGGAAATGTCTGAGTATCTGCGTATTTTAAAACATCTCTACTGTTTCTAACTTTGCTTTTCATGTGTGTTTGCAGGTCTTCAGACTGTGAATGTGGATGAAAATTAAGTTTCTCTTCGTGCTTGTTGGAATAAAAACATAAAAGGATTCTGTTGTGGATGATTTATTTCTTGTCAGATGAGTTTTGTGGCATGTGTAGGCATTGAGATCAGACTGTAGAGAATAAAATCAGCACAACATCTGTGCAGCAAATAACTCGTTTAAAGCTGTAATCATTCAGGTAGGCTTGAGCCGTGATTGTACAGGATTTCACAATCTGATCATGAATATCTCATGCTACGTTCCATCTTCTGTTGAGTTTCTGAGTCATGACCGCAGTGTTTGACCACTAACTGCCTTCAGACGCTTAAATCCAGAACTAACCGTGGTCCCTTTGGTTTTCACAGTGTTTGAGAGTTTCCGAGGCACAGTAAAGCTGACTGAGGATCAGTCGTATGGCTGATGGGTTTTAAGGCACTTTATAGATCTGAGAGGTGTTTAAAGAAAAATCAGGCAAATACATGCACTCACAAATTAAACAAGGTTTGTTCACACACCAGTAATTCAGAGACAAAGTGATGAAACTGGATCAGTTTGTTCAGAAAGTGTCGGTATCTAGTACAGATCATCAACAAACATGCTTTACTTTGCATATTTTAAATAACACGCTGCAAAAATGATGTTCTTGGTATTTCTGTCTTCTGTTTAAATATCTAAACATTCTTCATTCAAGATTTACTGGAGATGAATATACGAAGGCTTGTTTTGTGAAAAATGTAACAAATTTAAGTGAGCTTTTGCTTAAAACAAGAAAAAAAATGTTGCCAGTTAGGTAAGATAAATCTCAATTAAACAAATAAAATGTATTCAAAGGGGAATGTTATATTTATTACCCGATTGGCAGATATTTTTTCCATGTTTGAAGCAAAAATGAACTTTATTTTATGAGGAAGCCTGTTTCCACCTCAGAAGAAAAAATAAACACTTTCACAATTCTGACTTAAAAAAATGATCAGGATTGTGAGATAAACTTGCAATTGAGAGTTAAGTCAGATTCTTAGGGGAAAAAATATTAATATTATATATAATTGAGTTTATATATCAGAATTCTGAAGGAAAAGAAGTCATAATGACCTTTTGTTTTGAATAAAGTGACAGAAAAAGGCTTCTATAA
Source organism: Barbus barbus (assembly GCF_936440315.1). Lineage (NCBI taxonomy): Eukaryota > Metazoa > Chordata > Actinopteri > Cypriniformes > Cyprinidae > Barbus > Barbus barbus. Next base: position 33,099,423 of record NC_136738.1, on the reverse strand, counting down.
TTTTGATTATTTTTCAGAAAACAAGTCTTCATATGTTTATTTTTCTTCTCCAGTAAATGTTTATTGATTTAAGGATGTTTAGATATTTATACAGGAAAACAAGACAAAAAAAAAAAAAAAAGCATACAGAAAAAGAACATTTTCGCAGCATAAATATAAAATGACAAACACACTGAGCGCTGCAGCAATTGAGCAGGAGTCAGATTCATCTGGTGTTTATGATTCAGAATCATTCAGCTGCTGGAACAGTTATCATAATAACGATCAATATTTCCTTCATGTGAGTTTTGTTCATTCGGTCAGTAACGTGTAAACGGTTCAATCCTCTCAGACTGAACTTGCTTCGTATTTACTTAAAATCTGCAAAGTAAAGAGTGCTGCAGACGTGAGAGTAATGCGCTGGAATACTGATAAACACAGCTTCAGCTGAGGGGAGTCCGGCTCACCCCAGCGGCATCATGGGATTGTACAGACGTGGGTCTCTGGTCAGGGTCAGGGCGAGATCATCAGCAGCCCGGCGCGCTCCTGATACTGCCGGGGCTTGGCGGAGCTGATTCTGGCGCTGGGCTCCACGGGCCGCTCCAGGAAGTTGACCAGCACTTGCTCGGTCAGTAAAGAGGCCAGGATCTGCTCGAAGCTGGCTGACCAGTGCTCCTCGCTCCGGCTCTGGTCGCTCTGTCGCGCCTCTCCGATCTGCAGCACGAGGCTGGCCACCATCCCGATGGCCTGGAAGAGCTCGGCCTCGCCCGGATCGCCCTGAAACATGCTGTAGAGCGTCTTACAGAACTGGATGAACTGGTGCTGACGGGACACAACACACCACAGAAAATCAACACTGCCATAGAGCTCAAAGAATCAAAAGCACTGTGTTCATTTACACACGAGCAGCTCGTGATCCGCCGGGGTTTGTCAAGGAAAGACAACCTTTACAATGCAAAACATTATTTTCTTAAGTCTTCTTTTATAGTATAAATATCTAAAGATTCTTGTTTTCTGAAAGAAATATCAAATTTTTGTTAGTTTTTGCTTAAAACAAGCAAAAATATCTGCCAATGGGGCAAGAAAAATAATCTTGTTTAGCCTTTGAATTAAGATTATTTTTATTACCCCATTGGTAGATATTTTTGCTGTCAAATGATTTTTTTTTGTCAAATAAATGCATCTTGATTCAAGAATCTTTAGATATTTATGCTAGAAAACAAGACACATACTAAGGAAGACTATTTGACTATTTTTTGCGGTGTAAGCCGCCTCCTGGTTTCCATCAAAATAAAAGTTTGATGTTTACTGTTTAAAAATGAAGAAATTAAGACATAAATAATAGTGTTGTAATTTGATAGTTGTAATTATTTTTAATACTTGATTTTTTTACATTTTACAGTTAAGTATTACAACAGTAATATTTATTTTAATTCAGTAATTTATATATTTTTATATTTTTGCAGTTTATCAAAAAAGTTGGTTTAACGTTTGAAAATTAAGAAATTAAGACAAAAATATTTGAGTTCTAAATGTTAAATTATTTTTTTATCCTCAATTTTTTTATTTTATAGTGAAATATTACAATCATTAACAACAACAACAACAATTATTATTCTAACAATAATAATAATAATGATTATTATTATCATCATCATAATTTTATAGCCATATTGATATATAAAATCACTAAATGTTTGTCAAATAGTGCAGCCCTACAAACAAGCACAGCAAACCTAGATTTCTTTTTAAAAATCACATTTTTAATTGTGATTACAATTTTTATCAGAAAAATCGCATTTCGATTTTTGTCTCCAGCTCTAAACAGTTATAAGAAGAATCTGTTAAAGTAAATAAATACATATATTAAAAAATAAATATTTGTTCTGTTTCTCCTTTTGTGCATCTTTAAACTTGCCGTTATGTACTATATTTTGGCTTTAATGAAAACGTGTTTGTGATGATCCTCATTTGGATAAAAGCATCTGCTTAATGAATAAACATCGATGTTTTTTTCTTGTCGTGTGCCGTGTGTTTTAAAGATGAAGTATCATCCAACGTGTTCGACTGTTAATGCATGTGTATACTGAGCTACTGAACTAACTAACGAGAGTGTGACAGTTCCCTCGTTTACTGCAGTGATCTTCTGAGAGATGGAACGCAGGCACACACTGAAGCTTCACCTGGTTCATGTGAGGAAGAGGCTTCTCCTCGTTCTTCTCCTTCCCTCTGCTCAGGTCCAGAAGCATCTGCTGCAGCTGCTCTTCATAACTCTTCCTCTCTCCTGCAGACACACGAGAAGCACATCATTACACACGCACACACTCTCTCTCACACACACACACACACACACTCTCTCTCACACACTCAAACTCATGCACTCTCTCACGCACACACACTCACTCACTCTCTCACACTCTCACACACACACACGTACGTACGCACACACACTCACTCTCTCACACTCTCATACACACACACACTCTCTCTCACACACACATGCACACACACACACACTCACTCTCTCACACACACACGCACGCACTCTCTCACACTCTCATGCACGCACACTCTCTCTCACACACACACACTCACTCTCTCACACACACACGCACGCACTCTCTCACACTCTCATGCACGCACACACACTCACACACTCTCTCACACACACACACACGTACGTACACACGCACACACACTCACTCTCTCACACTCTCATACACACACACGCACTCTCTCTCACACACACACACACACACACACACACACACACACGCACACTCTCTCACACTCTCATGCACGCACACACACACACCGTTGGGCAGGTTGACATAGAGAGGTCTGGTGCTGGACAACACTGGACTCTTCAGAGGAGACGAGTCTTCTGCGTCCTCGCTCAGAGCTGAGATGAACACACACACTAATAACAATCACCTTCAGGAAGGGACATGAGGTTTGAAAACAGTTCATATTCAGTAATATATTTGATTGAACTGCTCTGACTCCATCAGATGAGAACAAAACTGAACTGAATTGATCTGATCTGAATAATGACTCTATTGTCTTCTGTAGAGCTGCTTTACAGCTGAAATTGAGTTTGTTTCATAATTGATGAATTCTGCAGCATTAGCAGTAATTTTCCTGTTTATTACTGTGAAGCTGTATTGTATAAAGCGCTATAGAAATAAATGTGACTTGACATCAGTATCTTCCTCAGTATTTCTGTCTTGTTTTCCAGTACAAAAATCTAAACATCCTTAAATCAAGACACATTTACTAGAGAAGCAAAATGACTTAAGATATCATGTCTTGTTTTCTGAAAAAATGCATCAAAACAAATGATGAATTTCTGCTTAAAAACTAATATCTGTCATTGGGGTCAAAAAAATAATGTAACTTTCCCTTTGAATCAAGTTAATTTTAATGATATTTGCTATTTTTTCTTATTCAAAGCAAAAAATCTATTAATTTTGATCAATTTCAAGGCTTCATATCTTAAGTCATTTTGATCGTCAAGTAAATTTATCTTTAGAAATGTTCAGATATTTCAGGGTTTCTGCAGGAATTATGATGGTAAATTTAAGACTTTTTAAAGACATGTTTAAGACCAATTACACACAATGAGTTTTTCATTTTTTCATATATATTTGAATTTTACATCAATTTATTTCAAGAATTACACAGAATTGTCTTAATATGGCTTTAGTTTTTAATTAAAAGTATGGTTTTTAGTTTTTAATTTAGCAAGGAAACTTCACTTTGCATCTCCAGTAAATGAGATGTTTAAATATTTTTACTGCAAAACAGGACAAAAATAAGAATTTAAGATTTTCTGCTTTGATTGAAGACATGTTTTAGGTCTTAATCAGTGGAAGGGATAAGTCCTGTATTAGAGCAGGAACATCATGTTCTGCAGTGTGTTTAACTGAAGGGACTGAACCTGGAGGGATGTGCAGTCGATACAGCAGCCGGATCTTCTCGCTCAGCTCCGCACAGAACAGAACGTCTGCAGAGAAACACTGCGGTCAGTGATGGAGGAAAACACACCTGCGTCTCATCAGGGCTGGGCGATCATTTGTTTCTAGCGCTGTCAGTCGATTCAAATATTTAATCTAATTAATCACAAAATAAGTTTGCCTGTGAAAATACCCACAAAAGATTACTTAAAGCTATTTTTGTGTTAAATGAGAAAGTATCAAGTAGACATTACAAATTGTAGCTTTAGAAAGAAATATTTTGATTCAATATTAAATTTATTTCACATTAACATTTAGGCTACAGTGGCCTAACATGAACTATGCAACACAAAAGAAGATAATTTGAGAAACATCTCAGTATTGTGTGTTCATGAGTCTTCAGAATACCTTCTTTTATGTTCCACAAAAGAAATGTTTGAAAGGACATGAGGGTGAGTCAGTGATGACAGAACTTACATTTTTTGGGTGAACTATTCCTTAAATGTTTTTATTTTTTATTTTTTAATGAAATGATACTCTAAATAAGAAACTAAATCTGCCAGCAGGTGGCAGTAAATGTCTTTATTAATATGCAGGCTATTTAAGACAATATTAGCCGATTAGACGGCAATGCTGACCTAAAATGCAAAATGTTCCCACATCTCAGACCTCAAATACATCAAATATTACCCTTTTTAGACATAGCTTTGTGTTAAGACTGTGTCTCTTAAGAACTAGTAGCGCCAAGATCAGCCTTACGTTTACAATGCAAATAAAACCAATCTATCTTTTCATAACTGAATTTAAAAAGCTACCCTTGTATTGTAAAAGCCCCCCCCCCCCCTCCTAAAAACACTTTATTTTATTTGTTTAACAGGGACAATACACTAGGCATTATAACACACAGACGTGTACATAGGGCATATAGCATAAAGTTCGTTTGCAGCTCTCATCTCTGGTTAGGCTTTTACATAAAATCAAGACGAGCAAATTGGATTTCTCATTGGATCTAAGCAAATCTCACTGGTGACCTATTTTGATTTCAAAAAAGTAAGCTGTCACTGAAAGGTGAGGAGTTTGCATCGGTTTCATTCTGCTTCTGGTGCATAAACATTATATCAAACTCTTCATATCGCTTTATAGAGGAAAATTATATCACGGTAATTATCGTTATGGATTTATGGCCCAGCCCTATGTCTGATATCTGAAGACATGCATACCTAGCATCTGAGCGAACTGAGAGAAGGTGACGAGGCCGTCTCGGTCCTGGTCCATCAGGGTGAAGGCGCGCTGGGCGACGGTGTCCGTGTGTGTCCCACAGCTCCACGGCGTCAGCAGCTCATACAGACTCTTAAACTGAGCTCGATCCACCACATAGCGCTCGGTGCAGCCGCCCGCCGCCACAGGAGCAGGAGACGCAGACGAGGAGGCGCAGACGCCCTCACCCCAGTACAGACTGATGAAGTGCTCCGTCTGAAACACAAACCAGCGGTATCAGTGCTGGGGAAACTTACGTTTAAAAGTAATGCATTACAATATTGCGTTACTTAATAAAAAAGTGACTAATTACGTTACTTTTTATGGAAAGTCATGCGTTACATTACTTTTGAGTTACTTTTTAAATCTGGGCAGGGCTTCAGCAATAACTAACATCAAACACAAATTTGTATAATATCCTGAGTTTGCATTTGACTGTTTTTATTGATTTTGAGGAACACTGAATGTGTTTTAGTGCAGGTGAGATGAGTAAATACATGTAGTTATTTAGTCTAGAACTACAGTAAGATCATGTAGATATTTAGTCTAGAACTACAGTAAGATCATGTAGATATTTAGTCTAGAACTACAGTAAGATCATGTAGATATTTAGTCTAGAACTACAGTAAGATCATGTAGATATTTAGTCTAGAACTACAGTAAGATCATGTAGATATTTAGTCTAGAACTACAGTAAGATCATGTTGATATTTAGTCTAGAACTACAGTAAGATCATGTAGATATTTAGTCTAGAACTACAGTAAGATCATGTAGATATTTAGTCTAGAACTACAGTAAGATCATGTTGATATTTAGTCTAGAACTACAGTAAGATCATGTTGATATTTAGTCTAGAACTACAGTAAGATCATGTTGATATTTAGTCTAGAACTACAGTAAGATCATGTTGATATTTAGTCTAGATCTACAGTAAGATCATGTAGATATTTAGTCTAGAACTACAGTAAGATCATGTTGATATTTAGTCTAGAACTACAGTAAGATCATGTAGATATTTAGTCTAGAACTACAGTAACTAGATCTACAGTAAGATCATGTAGATATTTAGTCTAGAACTACAGTAAGATCATGTTGATATTTAGTCTAGATCTACAGTAAGATCATGTAGATATTTAGTCTAGAACTACAGTAAGATCATGTAGATATTTAGTCTAGAACTACAGTAAGATCATGTAGATATTTAGTCTAGAACTACAGTAAGATCATGTTGATATTTAGTCTAGAACTACAGTAAGATCATGTTGATATTTAGTCTAGATCTACAGTAAGATCATGTTGATATTTAGTCTAGAACTACAGTAAGATCATGTTGATATTTAGTCTAGAACTACAGTAAGATCATGTTGATATTTAGTCTAGAACTACAGTAAGATCATGTTGATATTTAGTCTAGATCTACAGTAAGATCATGTAGATATTTAGTCTAGAACTACAGTAAGATCATGTTGATATTTAGTCTAGAACTACAGTAAGATCATGTAGATATTTAGTCTAGAACTACAGTAAGATCATGTAGATATTTAGTCTAGAACTACAGTAAGATCATGTTGATATTTAGTCTAGAACTACAGTAAGATCATGTTGATAGTCTAGAACTACAGTAAGATCATGTTGATATTTAGTCTAGAACTACAGTAAGATCATGTTGATATTTAGTCTAGAACTACAGTAAGATCATGTTGATATTTAGTCTAGATCTACAGTAAGATCATGTAGATATTTAGTCTAGAACTACAGTAAGATCATGTTGATATTTAGTCTAGAACTACAGTAAGATCATGTAGATATTTAGTCTAGAACTACAGTAAGATCATGTAGATATTTAGTCTAGAACTACAGTAAGATCATGTTGATATTTAGTCTAGAACTACAGTAAGATCATGTTGATATTTAGTCTAGAACTACAGTAAGATCATGTTGATATTTAGTCTAGATCTACAGTAAGATCATGTTGATATTTAGTCTAGATCTACAGTAAGATCATGTAGATATTTAGTCTAGAACTACAGTAAGATCATGTTGATATTTAGTCTAGATCTACAGTAAGATCATGTAGATATTTAGTCTAGAACTACAGTAAGATCATGTAGATATTTAGTCTAGAACTACAGTAAGATCATGTAGATATTTAGTCTAGAACTACAGTAAGATCATGTAGATATTTAGTCTAGAACTACAGTAAGATCATGTTGATATTTAGTCTAGAACTACAGTAAGATCATGTTGATATTTAGTCTAGATCTACAGTAAGATCATGTTGATATTTAGTCTAGAACTACAGTAAGATCATGTAGATATTTAGTCTAGAACTACAGTAAGATCATGATGATATTTAGTCTAGAACTACAGTAAGATCATGTAGATATTTAGTCTAGATCTACAGTAAGATCATGTTGATATTTAGTCTAGAACTACAGTAAGATCATGTTGATATTTAGTCTAGAACTACAGTAAGATCATGATGATATTTAGTCTAGAACTACAGTAAGATCATGATGATATTTAGTCTAGATCTACAGTAAGATCATGTTGATATTTAGTCTAGAACTACAGTAAGATCATGTAGATATTTAGTCTAGATCTACAGTAAGATCATGATGATATTTAGTCTAGATCTACAGTAAGATCATGATGATATTTAGTCTGGAACTACAGTAAGATCACCAGAGCTGTCACTCAATACATCAGAAACACAGGAACTGTTGTTACTTATCTGAAAAAGTAACTTATTTTTCCTTCTAAATTAAGTAGTAGTGTGTTACTTTACAAGTTACTTAAAAAAAGTAATCTGATTGCTTAACGCGCGTTACTTGTAATGTCTTACCCCCAACACGATACCAAAAATCTGGTAGTCGGTACCGATACTATTAAAAGTACACGATACTCGATACCAAGTCCATACCATGGAAAAAAACAGCAATAATAAACATGAACTCTTTTATTTAACATTAAAGAAGCACAACATTAGTGGCACTTGGCCTTCAAATAATAAACACACATGCATGCACTCGCGGCTCACGTACACACCTTCAGACTAAAACTGAAAATAGATCAAAATAAAATTAACACTAGTCACAAGAGTCAGTGTGGCACCTTGAAGAGGTCATAGAGCTCCGACAGATCTTCCTGCGACAGAGACACATCCGGTGTGACCAACCGCAGCTGCAAACACACACACACACACACACACACACACACACACACACACACACTTAACCTCAGGACACAGAGGTGTGCAGAAGCGTTTCAGAGCAGCTGAAGGAGTCTCACTGCGTTGTCTTTGGTGGTGTCCTCGTGCGCCTGCAGCACATGAACGCGGTGACGGCATCGCAGCATCTCCACGTGCTTCACCGTCACTCCGCCGAATTTCTGACAGCAAACAGAAGAACAGATGATCAGCACAACACCAGATGAGCTAGAGCATCTCAGACTGGACACACATTAAGAGTTCATCAGGACCTGACATACTTCAGTCAATCAAACTGCACAAAAGCAGTCATCAGTAACACAGGTATATCTGTAGCAATAGCCAACAATACATTGTATGGGTCAACATTATACAAAATCATTAGGATATTAAGTAAAGATCATGTTCCATGAAGATATTTAGTAAATTTCCTACCATAAATATATCAAAACTTAATTTTTGATTAGTAATATGCATTGCTAAGAACTTCATTTGAACAACTTTAAAGGAGATTTTCTCAATATTTAGATTTTTTTGCTCCCTCAGATTCCAGATTTTCAATAGTTGTATCTCAGCCAAATACTGTCCGATCATAACAATGATGTAGAAATCTCAATTTCAAAAATATCAACAAAAATTGACTGGTTTTGTGCTCCAGGGTCACATATTACTTTATTTCCTTTCATGTATTTATTAAGCACCGACAAACACGACAGCAGTTGAGCATAGTGCTGTACAAATACAATAAAAACCAGGAGAAAGAATAACAAACAAAATCAAAAAATAATCTAATATTAGCACTGTAAAATGATAAATCGCGATTAATCGCATCCAAAATAAAAGTTTTTGTTTGCATAATAATTGCGTGTACTGTGTATGTATATATAAATACACATACAGTATATGTTTAGAAAATATTTACATGTATTTATACTATGTATATATTATGTCTTCATAATTTATATTATAAATAACTATAATGTATTAATCTTTTTTATATTAAAAAAAACACACTGATATACACACACACTTGTTTTCTTTTTATTTATTATTTAAAACACTTGCTATGTGTACTGCATTAGGCTAACCGAGACTTGTCACAGCACTCACAGATTATTGTTCTTTTGTTTTGATTGCTTCTGTTGTTCTCATTTGTAAATCACTTTTGACTAAATGTGGTGATATGTATTTCTTTGTAACTTCGTCCTTTGCTGCCTATTTTGACCAGGGCTCCCTGGTAGAGGAGATATTGACTCTCAGCAGGACCTTCCTGGTTAAATAAATAAATGTGCAGTACAGATGTGAAGTGCGCACCTCGTACGCTTCAGTGATGAGCGTGGTGATGTTCAGATGATGAGAAGCTCCTGCATCTTCAGGACAAACGTCTGACTCCTCCTCATGTCTGACCTGCTCCAGGAAACTAACACCACACACATCAAATCATGAACCTGCTTCAGAACTCACTGAGCATCTCAGACAGATCACTCACAGACACCAGCGCTGAAGACTCATATCAAGCCACATCACAAATAAGTGATTCATAAATTAGTGTTCATAAAAGAATTCTCGTTTAAACATCACTATAATAAACAGAGAACAAGCTGATAAGTTTGATTCATATGAATCAGTTCAAAGGGTTTCAGTGAATCGATTCAAAACTCTGAATGCATCCTCGCTCAGAAACGATCACTGAAGTATATCTCGGTGTTATTCATATTAAAGTGTTTCTGTAAATAACTGCAGGTAAATATTACGGTTTATGGGTTGTTATACTGCTGCATATAAATGAATATGATTAAATATGAAATATTAATGATTAATGAAATGTTTAAATATGAAATATTGGTGCATACAAGTAAAAATGGTTAAATATGAAATATTGGTGCATGTGAAATATTTAATGATTAATGACATTATTACAAATTAAATATTGATACATATTAATGAAAATAATTAGATATGAAATAATTAATGAAATAAAAAAATATTAATGTGTTCATTTATTTAAACTAGATTTTACAGTATTTTACGTTTTACATGCAACATTTAGAATCTCCCTGACTATAATTTATTCAGTTACTCGTGGACCCTTCTGACTGGTTGTGTGGTCCCGGCTGGAGTGGATCACCTGGTCAGGATCATGAGCGCGTGTCCGTCGTCGCTGCAGGTGGTCAGCTCGGCCGTGTTAGCGTCCAGCACAGCGAGTGCAATCTGGAAGACAGCTCTGATGCCGTGGTAGAAGAAGCAGTCGAGGACACACAGAGCGCTGCGGAAGGGCAGCACACTCAGGAACAGCGTCAGGAACCACGTGAGCGACGCCGACGCCAGCGGAGAGAGGTCAGGAACACACTCGGACAGCTCCGGCAGACGCTCGCGGATCAGCTCCTCGAACACCGACTGATCCACCTGAGCTCCTGACAGACAGGAAGTGACATCAGCAGCGTTACACGAGCACTAACCCAAACACACGCTTCAGGAAGAGCTGAGGGAAGAAAACAAATCTATGAATCACGCATAGTTTCTGTACATTACATTTCAGGATTCCAGAAGTTTAAACAGCTGAATAACATTTTCTGTTTTTTTAAATGTGTCTATATAGTTTTTATTATTTTTTTATCAATAATGAAATAGAAAATGCTGCATTGGAAACGATATGAAATAAAATTATTAAATATTTTAATATTTTATTTTCAGTTAATGTTCATTTCAGCATTTACTAATGCATTATTAAAACCACATGTTGTGTTTGTTAACATTAGTTAATGCACTGAACTAACATGAATAAACAATGACGGTCTTTTCATTAACTAACATTAACAAAGATTAATATATAGTGTAATAAATGCATTGTTCATTGTTTGTTCATGTTAGGTAATACAGTAACTAATGTTAACACATGATACCTTATTGTAAAGTGTTACCAATTTATTTTACTCTTTTTTTTTTTTTGTAAATGGTTTTAGTTTTAGTTACCTCTAATAACCCTGTTTCTGAAATGTGAACTAGACCAGTTTTTTGCGGTTCTCTGAATCAGTGGCATTCACAAATCATTTACTACCTCACACTGTAAAAACAGCAAAGAGCAAAGCAGAGTGATCTGGAGGAGAAGGGAATGGTGTTGGTGTCGAGTGATAGTGAAGCACGCACCGATGACCCTGCGGTTGAAGTAGTCGGGCAGCATCCGCTCACACACAGTGACCAGCAGCCAGAACGCTTCCTCCTCTTTAGTGTACAAGAGCATCACAGACGCCAGGATGTTCATGGACTGCAGAAAACACACACGTCAGCGCTCACAAAATCACCACACTTCCTTCATCTGATCAGTGTCCGCTAGAGCTGTGCAATTAACTCTTTCCGATTCTCACTAAAATTTCATGGCCCCTAGAATATTTTGTTGTATGAATATCTGAACATGCAATACATAAAAATAAAGATCTGTTTTATTCTAGCTTCACACACTGTTTTCTTAATCAACACTTGAATTTAGGTAGGTTTCATAAAAAAAAAAAAAAAAGCAACATTTTGAACAAAATTACAATTTTATCAAATACTACATCTGGATCATATTCAGTAATATTATCAAAGTAGATGGCGTCCATCAGTATCCCAAAGCTTGCCTTGAACACTTTCTGGATTGACATCTCACTCCATAACATTAGCCAGTTTTCATTTATATGCGGTTAGTGTTGATGATCGCATTATTTTTCATATGCATATGCTAACATATGAGAGTGCTGGTTTCTGCGTCTTCCTGGTCTGTGTTTTTGATCGAGTGACTCTAGACTCATTCAGGAGATGCATAATAGCGCCCCCTAGCGTATAACAGTGATACAATAATCAAGATAAAACGATTATTGCGCCTCATTGTATGATTTATACGATTTATTTCAGAATTGCGTGATATAAACTTATAGAACATATCAGCCCCCCCCCCCTCAAAACTAGACTTTAACTCGCAATTGTGAGTTTATATCACGCAATTCTGAGAAAAAAGTCAGAATTGTGAGATAAAAAAGATTTTGCTTAAAACGAGCAAAAATATGGGGCAAGAAAAATAATCTGGTTTAGCCTTTGAATTAAGATTATTTTTCTTACTCCATTGACAGATATTTGCTTGTTTTAAGCAAAATTTAACTAAAATTTGATTTTTTTTTTCAGAAAACAAGACATATCATCTTAAGTCATTTTACAAGTAAATGCATCCTGATTCAAGAATGTTTAGATATTTATACTAGAAAACAAGACAGAAATACTAAGTAAGAAAAGTCATTTTTTGCAGTGTGATTCCAAATATTGACCCAAATAACGGTGATTATGCCCTAGTGTCTGGGTGATTCTCCAGCACCTGGCAGTAGCCGATGGCGGGGTTTCTGAAGGCGTAGGCGGTCAGCACGCGGCGCAGCGCTGAGATTCCCGTCTCGTTCTGGAAGGCTGGATGCTCCGGCAGCGAGCGGTGCAGATCTCGCTCAATCTCCTCTGTGGCGATGCTGGTTTCTCCTCTGCATTTCTCCAGCAGATCCGTGTAGTAGCTGGGATGAGCTGCCAGCGAGGAACAGGCGTCTGAGAGACGAGATACAGAGATGATACACACAAACACACGCTTCAGAAGCCTGTTCCCGCCAATGAATAAACAAATGAAAGGAAATTGCGACTTTTTCTCTCAGAATTGCGTGATACAAACTCATAATTCGGACTTTTTTGACACACTATTTTCCTATTTGATACTGTAAAGCTGCTTATAAAGGTGGCTTGACTTTTATTCTCAGAATGGCGAGATATAAACTCAAAATTATGAGTTATAAAGGCAGAATTGCAAAATACAAACTCGCAATTGACTTTGTCTGAGAATTGTGACTTTTTATTTTTATTTTCTTTATAAGATGCAATTGCGAGTCAGAATTGTGAGATATACACTTGCAATGCTGAGAACAGTCTTTTTTTCTCTCAAAATTGGACTTTATAAACTCTCAATTGCGTCTTATAAAGAAAAAGAAAATAAAAATAAAAAAAGTCACAATTTCAAGATATAACCTTGCAATTCCGAGAAAAAAGTCAGAATTGTGAGAAAAAGTCGCAATGACCTTTTTTATTTATTTATTGGCAGAAACAGACTTCTATAGAATGATGTGACAAAGTCAAATTAAAAGAAAGAGAGATGGTGGTTGTAATTCTCTAAGGAACGTTTCCCTGAGCTCTAAATGAGTTTATCTAGAATGACTAAAGTCTTCTCTGAATGACACACAGAATATTCCTCACATTAAACATAGAAACAAACATATGAGGATCCATAAGTCACTAATCACAATGTGCCTTGATGTTTTTGTTTTGACTCGCCTTGTATATGTGCTGATTGACATTAATAAAGATCAGACAATAACTCCATGGTCATAGGAATAAAAATCTACTTTAATACAAATAAGGTGAAAATGGTTGTAAGAAATATTTACCAAACATTAAATTTTGGATCATGGGTTCACACAGCATGCAGAGGGATATTAATAACCACCAGATTTACATGAAGTTACTGTATCTTTTCTCTTTAGTTTTTCTAATTATTTGAGAAAATTAATAAACTACTGGCCAAGAAATTGGAATAATTAATATTTTTAATGCTTTTGTAGTTCAGGCTCTGTAGGAGCCATTATATTCACCTTTAGCTATTATTTATTTGAGCCACTTGGGGGAGTATTGCACTGGGTGGCACGTCACTGGGAGTTGGGTATATTTACAGGTGTGGCAATTAGTCAGGGAAAGGTGTGGATGGTGGGGAACACACGGTTCTTACCGTAGCCGTGAGCACCCATTCCACCGACAGCACAACAGCATTTTATTAATTAGCACTGGGTGAAGTACCATTTTATGTAAAATACCTTTTTTCTACTTTTAACGGGAACATCACCCAAAGAGAGCTAATGCCTGGACTTAGGATCTTTCTGCTACGCGTTGAGAACACCATGCCATCCATGCCGAGGCTTATAGGATAGCCTTCAGTCTCTTCTACTCACCAAGACTGCATTTATCTACTAAAAATACCATAAAAACAGTGAAATATTATTAGAATGTAAAACAGCTGTTTCTATGTGAATATGTGTTAAAGTGTAATGTATTTCTGTGATCTGCAGCTGTATTTTCAGCATCATTACTCCAGTCTTCAGTGTCACATGATCTTCAGAAATCATAATAATATACTGATTTACTGCTCAACAAACATTTCTGATTATTATCAATGCTGAACACAGTTGTGCTGCACGATATTTTTGTGGAAACTCATACATTTTATTTTTCAGGATTCACAGATGAACAGAAAGTTCAGAGGAACAGCATTTATTAGAAATAGAAATCTTTTGTAACATTATAAACGTCTTTACTGACACTTGATAAATTTAATTAATGCATCCTTTATAAATAAAAGTATTCATTTCTTTTTCTTTTTTTTTTACCTTACTTACTCCAAACTGTGTTCAACATTGATAATAATCAGAAATGTTTGTTGAGCAGTAAATCAGTATATTATTATGATTTCTGAAGATCATGTGACACTGAAGACTGGAGTAATGATGCTGAAAATACAGCTGCAGATCACAGAAATACATTACAGTTTAACACATATTCACATAGAAAACAGCTGTTTTAAACTGTAATAATATTTAACAATTTTTTTGTTAAATTTAAGGTAAAATAATTATTCTAAACTTTTTATCGGTGGTGCAAATCACTTCAAAATTAGTTACATAATTGTGCAGCATGTGATAAAGCTCTTGTGAGCACAGACTGTGTATGAGGAGCAGATGATCCACATAAATAACCAAATGAGCATCTCTACACAAAGCAGCAGAAGGGGAAGTGAGTGTCTGCTCAGAGGCTTGAGCTGGACTTATATAGAATGACTAAAAACATCATGGAAGTGACTTTCTTTTGTTTTGTGTCACCCTGTCAACTTCTCTCTTTCTTCGTTTCCATCTCTCACCGGAGAAGTTGAGCCACAGCTGTCCGCGCAGAGACTCGGGGATCCCCAGCGCCACCAGCTTACGGATTTTATCCGTGCGGAACATGTGAACGCCACGACCGAACTCAGTGAAGTGATCCTCCCACAAACGCTCTCGAACCTGCTCCGTGTTCTGATGGAGACAAAAACATGTTCAGCCCACAATACGACAAAAAGAAGAATTGCATGCAAAACTGCATTTAGCATCAAGCCTATTTTTAGAAGACTTAAAGGGACAGTTCACCAAAAAAATTAAAATTCTGTCATCATTCACTCTCCCTCAAGTTGGCCCAAACCTGCATGAGTTTCTTTCTTCTGTTGAGCACAAAAAAAGAGAGTTTGAAGAATGTTGGGAGCTAAACCGTTGACTTTGACTTCCATAATACAGAAAGAAATATTATGGAAGTCAATGGGGACCAGAAGCTGTTTGGTTACTAACATATTTGGAGCAACACGAGGCTGAGGAAATTATGACAAAATGGGGGAAATATCCCTTTAAGATTTTTTGGATGTGATTAGTTTTATGACAATTAAACACAATTTATCTCCAAAATCTCATTACTATAATGCATTCATTTTTTAAAGTTCAGTTTTATTCATTTATTTATTGGTTTATTTGAATACGGCCAGTACACACACACAAAACATGATTCCAGCCATAAGCTGAACAATATGCATTGAACATGGAGAGTATAACATCAGCTAATTACGTAATTCGAATTAATAAAAGATATACAAAGTCAACAGAATTTGCTGTCTTTGGATCATTTTAAAGCCGTCATTCGGCAAATGGAAATCGACTCGATATGTAACTGTTTTTAAGTGTCTCTAGCTTGTTTGTGTTGTAACATTCTGTGATGAAATTGATGTATTGCTGCCTATTTTGGCCAGGACACTCCTGCGAAAGAGATTTAATCTCAGAGAGTCCCTTCTGGTTAAATAAAGGTTAAATAAAAAATAAAATGCATCATTTTGATTGTGATGAATTCTTTGTTTTTGGAGCAAAATAAGACAAACATCTTCATTCTGTTCAGGAAAGTGATGTAGCTCTGTTCCAGGGTTATCATAGATAATTAAAACTACAACGAAAGTTCAAATTAAAACCACAAAAAAAAATCATTACTTGAAATAAACATTAACTGATTTTTATTTATTTATTTTTTTGTGCTGTCAAATGATTAATCGCATCCAAAATAAGAGTTTTTGTGTACATACTATGTGTGTGTGTACTGTGTATATTATTATTATTATATATATATATATATATATATATATATATATATATATATATATATATATATATATATATATATATATATATATATATATATATATATATATATATATATATATATATATATATATATATATATATATATATATATATATACACACACACACACACGCATGTACATATTTAAGAAAAATATGTTATGTTTATATATTAAATATATTTATATATAATATAATAATATAAATGTATATACATGCAAATATTTTCCAAATATAAACTGAATGTGTGTATTTATATATACAGAAATAAACAGTACGCATAAATATATTATGTAAACAAAACTTTTATTTTGGATGCTATTAATCGTTTGACAGCACTAGTTTTTTAATTTTATTTTTTTTCAGCTGGTTGCAAATGCAACATTTCTCATTTTACTTTAGTTTAGCTTTACACTCCAAACTAAACTAAAACTGAAATAAAAATTAATTAAAAAACTATTAAAAACTAAAAAAAAAGAAAAAACTAAAATTGAAATGAAAACTGAAAATATAAAAAGAAAAATATTGCTAAAAATGATAATAGTATCTGAAAGTGATCATGGTCACTCACACTGGTCTTGTTCTGAGCGTCTGATTGGCTGGGGTGGAATGTGGGCATGAGGTCCGTGTGGACCGTGTGACGCAGAGCTTTATCAGAGATGATGGCGCTGCTGTCCTCTTCGTCTGATTGGACGGTGTCGTAACAGAAGGTGTAGTATGGTGTGGTGGAGATCTAGAAAACATGCGCTGCATTATAAGAGCTGCTTCACACTGAACATGCTTTGCATTAAAAAGAAAAACTATTCTTTTGATGATATTCAATGTTAATTTTTATATATATTTGGTAAATGTACATGTTCAGCATCATGTACAGTGATTAATATGAGATCAAGCCTTCCATGAATTATTACTAGTGACCTATTCTAATATGTACAAAGCTTAGAAGAACGAGCAGTGTTTAAATATCAGTGAGATCTGTCAGCTGCCCTCGCTGAGACAGAGAGTTTCAGGACTCATACTGTGGATTTCTTGCGCTGGTCGTGTCCGCGGATCAGGTTCTGTTTCCAGTGCAGATCGCGCAGCCGGTGTCTGATGTTCTCCACCAGCTCGTCCCGATGGAGCAGCTCGATCAGCTGGAACGCTCGCTTACAGCGGACGCTGATGATGACGGGGTTAGGAAGAGTGCTGGTGCTCTCCGCCTTCTCAATGGAGAGGATCTGCACACACACACACACACACACACACACTTTAATGAGGGTTTCATTAATACATCATCTCTCCTCATGGAGGAAATCATGTGTTAGCTGAGTTTGGTTTGTCAAGATTTCCTCCATTTCCGTCCCATGATGGAGTTTGGGTTCATTGCTACTGTTGTTTCTGGTTTGATTTGATTAAAAAGACCTTATTGATAAATTTATGGTGTGTTTTGTCCTTATTGATACATTTATTATACATTTTGATTTTATAGCACCGTTACTGAGCAGCTGATGATGAGTCTGTACCTCTGCGAGGGGTATGATGAGAGTACACTGGCCCTCCTCACGGCTGCTGAAGCACAGATACCCGTCTGTGGTGTAGACCGTACCCGGCGTGTGGCAGCGGGCGTGAGGAGTCCAAACCGAGCATGACATCACTTCCTGCAGACGCTCGGCCCGTGGCAAGCCAAACAGAGAGAGCACATGCTGCCTGAGAGCCTGTTCCTCCAACACCCTGTGAGAGACACAAACACACACCAGGGTTCGTACAGAAACTGCAAAATGAAATTCCAGGACTTTCAAGGACTTTAAGCACTCATTTTTTGGTTTTCGAGGACTAAAATCAGAGATCACAATATTGTTATTTTCTTTCAAATTCTAATAAATAAATGAATAAAACAAAATGGTACAAATAACATGCAGCACATGCAAAGCATGCAATGCCTGTGGCAACTTTATACTACATAATATGAAATAACCAACTGAAGTACATTAAGTATTATACACTGAACAAAATTAAACGCAACACTTTTGTTTTTGCCCCCATTTTTCCTGAGCTGAACTCAAAGATCTAAGACTTTTTCTATGTACACAAACGGCGGTTTTCGGACCCCCCAATACAGTAAAACTGCACATTTTAGAGTGGTCTTTTATTGTAGCCAGCCTAAGGCACACCTGTGCAATAATCATGCTGTCTAATCAGCATCTTGATATGCCACACCTTTGAGGTGGATGGATTATCTCGGCAAAGGAGAAGTGCTCACTAACACAGATTTAGACAGATTTGTGAACAATATTTGAGAGAAATAGGCCTTTTGTGTACACAGAAAAAGTCTTAGATCTTTGAGTTCAGCTCATGAAAAATGGGGGCAAAATCAAAGGTGTTGCGTTTAGAATTTTGTTCAGTGTAAGTTTATAATAATAATAATTTGTTGAATTTATATAGCGCTTTCAAGGCGCTCAAAGCGCTTTACATACAAGGGGGCAATCTCCTCAACCACCACCAATGTGCAGCATCCACCAGGATTTATAACAAATACCTGTAGAGGGCGCCAGCGGCCTGGCGATGTTTCACTTTACAGCGTGATTCAACAACGTTTAAATCCATATAATTGTAATATTTGGTCACATGCAAACTCAGAGCGAGGGTTTGAACTTTTATTTTGAATCGCGATGTACAACAAATCGCATATAGAAATATGTCGATGTATTCTCCTGTGCTGGCATGGGTTTCTAAAGGGGAAGAATTTATACACGTTCCCAAATGAAACCCAAACAAACAGCACATGCAATATAAGACTGAACAATATAATGCAGGCACCATCAAAGATTTTACACAAACTCAACTTTATACTGATATCGCGAGACCACTTTTAACCTCAAGGAGTAATATCGCGTGTGTGAAGTGGCTTTAGACGCGCTGCGTCGTTAATTTAGCGAGAAAAGATTGTTTTTGTCTAAAAAAAAAAAATTAACACCAATTTCATACACTGCCTTTTAAACTTTCAAGTACCTTTTTATAAATATGGCTGTTTTCAAGGCCTTAAATTTCAAAAAATCAAATTCAAGTACTTCAAGGACCTTGTACGAACCCTGACACACAAACATGTTCATGCACCAGACCACATGATAATGCTAAAAACTTCTGCAGATCTGACCATTAGCATCAGTAGCACTGCTGTTTATTTGCAGATCGGAAATAGGTGAAAGATTCTGAACATCAAAGCAGCAGAGAGCAAACCCACTGCTCTATAAATACACATGCAAATGCAGTTTTCACACCCATCACACAGCCTACAGCACCAGCATGAGTTTACATGCAAACACAAGCCACACACTCATGACTGCTGCGCTTACAGCCACTAACAGCTCTAATGCAGCTGCTGCTATAAAGCTGTCGTAATTTGATTCACAAACATCATCTCTATATACTGCAGACGGTTGTTCTCTGTTCTGCTTTACTTGCTTTCACTGTCTTTCTCGTACATGAACTTCCCCTTTAGGGAAGGAAGTATATAAGAAGCAAATCCCTGCTGATGATTGACTGGACAGAAAGCAAGAGATATTCAATGAGGCCAATAAAACAGATGATTCATAAATTATATCTTACTTTATTACAAGAGATGTCATGCACAGGGTTCCCACTCTTCCATGAACACCATATTCAAGGACTTTAAGCACCATTTATTTTATATCAAGCACCTATCAAATTCACACCGCAGCATATGTAGTGTCATGAAAGACCTTACAGTACTTAACATTTCACTTTGAATGCGTAGGTTTCATAAATTTAGACCAGTTTGAGCAGTCATGTTCAAAGGAATTTAATGAAATCCATTGAAGTCAGTACTGGTAATATTCAAATACAATTTCTAAAATATTGATAAAATATGCATCAAACTTCTTTTACAAGATTTAAATTTGAAAGAATTTCTAAGTTTTTAAATTAATAAAAAGTGGTCAAGTGTTGTAATAACACAGTAAAACCTGTTAACATTAAAAAGAGATGCTACTCATTATTAAAAAAAAACTCAAGTCAAAATTATTTTGTAAATCCTTTTATTGTAATGCAGGTGCACAAACATACAACTGCTCAAAATATTTTAAACCTTGTACATGTGCAAATCTGCAAAAAATAAATAAATATATATAAAGAAAATAAATTAAAAATAGGGCTTTCTATTTGCTTTTAAACTGTAAACATTTTTCACTAAGCTGCATTAGCAATTATGCATCACTTTACACAGAGTGTGCGTGATCGCGAAATCGAAAGTGAACGTGAACAGCAAGAGCTCATTCAAATGCAATTTCAATACCCGGCATATAGCGGCTCCCTGATGTGGAGAATTATATACAATATTAGAATGTTAGCGGGACACATACATTGTGGGAGTGGGCAGTAACGGTCAGAAATTCAGCGGGAGTGGGCTTAAGAAAACTTTAAAAAAGGGCTCTAGGCTGTGCATCAACACACACGCTAAGTTTTTTTCGTGCTACAGCCCCCGACCCCCCCAAATCATTAGTGTGGTTTCGTTCTGTCTTTGACAGCACATATAGGACAGTTTTTGAAATAGCACCATAAACAAAATTTATTTCAAATTTATTTTCAAATTCAAGCACTTTCAAGGACCTATGTTTGTTTTCAAGTCCTTTGAAGAAGTGTGGGAACCCTGCACACAGATGTCATGCAGATACAGATCTGATGTAGACGTGACACAGATGCAGATTTGATTGCAGATGTAGATGTGTTTGTGGATATACATGTGATTTAGATATGATTGCTCATGTAGATGTGATTGCAATACATACAGTGGGGAAAAAATGATTTGATCCCCTGCTGATTTTGTACGCTTGTAGATGTCAGAATGTGATTACACATGTATATGTGAAGCAGATGTAATGTAGATGTGACGACAGAGGTGAATGTGATTGCAGATGTGATGAAGATAGATGTGATACAGAGGTGAATGCAGATATAGATGTGATTAAACGTAGATGTGAGGCAGATGTAGTTGTTATTGCAGATGTGGATATGAAGCAGACGTTCACCTCTTGGTGATGTTGATGGACTCCAGCAGCGACTGGTCGAGCGTGAGTCCACCGCTGTCCAGCAGCCTGCGGAGGGCGATATCAGCCAGCTGACACATGACCCTCATCACCTCGTCCACGTTCAGAAACATGGAGAAATCCCTCTGTTTCCGTCTGGTGTGAACACGGATCACGTCCGTCAGCAAACCCACCGACACACGTTCCAGCCGCGTCACTTCAGCCCACGGGACTAACAGCTTCACTGAGCGCAAAAACACCACGCATGAGTTACACACGCGCCACAAAGATGCCAGGGGTCAAATCAGAGCATTTCATTCATTATGTCTAGAGATGCACCGGAATGAAAATTCTTGGCCGAAACCGAACTGGGTGGAAGGCCAAAGTCCCAATACCAAACACGGTTTTTCATGTTTTCCCCAATTTTTTTCATCATTGCATAGATTAAATAACCAAAATGTGCTTTTTCCTGTTTTGTCTTGCTTTTCAAAGAAAAAAATTTATTACAAAACAACAATTTAAAAATATTTACTTAACACTGAACATTTTTAACATTCTAGCAGACAGTGCATCAACAAAGCACAATTTAACTTAAAATTAATAAGTTAGTAAAATAGTATTTTTTGGCCATTTTTGAGACCCCCTTCTTGAATCCGGCGTGTATTTTTACTGTACAAATAAATGCAGCCGAGCAGAAGAGACTTCTTTAATTTAAAACATTAGAAAATATTCCAGATCCCAATTTGAACACTATGTGTGAATGTTATAATAAATGTATTAATAGAGCTGTTGTAATTATTATTATCATTATTATTGTCTTTCTTTATTTTATTTTACAGAACAACAGTACAAAACTCAGTGCTTCTTTTGGTTGACAACAGCAGATTTACAGTATGAATGAGTCTCATTATGAATTTGGGAAGATGTTTGTGGCATGCATCACACTGTCACATGCCTTGTAAAAATTCATAAAATGTGACTGAGCAGCTGATTAGTATCACTGTTTCAGTGCAGATTTTACTCTTTTGGACTCTGAACCCTGGCTAACGAGCGTGTCATTGCTGTCTGTATACATGCAATTCGTGCTTGTATTAGAAAACATAACATTCTGCAGTTTATTTAATTGTTTAAGGCCATTTCTCGATTTCAGTCATCATACAGTAACCAGCCTTCCTCTTCTCATCAGAGACATGAGATGCAGTGCTAAACAGTCTCTCGCTGTCGGTGCTTGTAATGATTTTTACGTCTTTCTCGGACACTTTTAAATGCTTCCACACTGCTCACATGTTTGCTGCATTAGTGCACGCCTCTATTTGATCACGTCATAGTTTGGTACAATTTATCCGGTCTTTTCTCTTGTTTTCAAACAAGCTTTTTTGCTATTTTCGGCCAAACATTCGGTGCATCCCTAATGATTTGATTTCTCACCCTCTTTGCCCAGTAGGAAGGAGTAGAAGGCGATGTGGTTGGTGGTGAGGTACAGTGAGCCCTGGCGTGGTACTCGACCCTTCCAGCAGCAGCAGGAGTAATGCGTCACCAGTTTCTCTCGCTGAGGGAGGCCGAAGCGCTGCTCGAACCGCGCCAGATCTTCCCGGAAGCGTGCCGGATCATCCTCCCGAGCAGCCTGGCCGCCCAAAACCTCCTCCGCAATTAAACCCTACATCAAAAATACAGAGAGATTTAGAGTCCGAACTGAATGTCATGTTTGTGTGAGTCTTTAGGGAGGCTGTACCTTCACTTTGCCCTGTACAAAACTGGCAGCGTCTTCTTTATTCTCAAACACGGCCATGTACGGCAGCAGGTTCTGATCCAGCCATTTCCAGTGTTTCTGCACCTCCTCTATCGTGGCTCCTGTAGCACACACAGATAATAACTTCATTCAATTCTTAATGTTTTATGCCTTTATTTGATTGCCAGCATTTTGATAATGAACTTATAAAATTATTAAAAAATTAAAGCTGACAACACATCATTTCTGAAAAAAGAAACATTTCATAGGGCCCTATTATCATTAAAAAAAACAAAAAACCTATGAATTAGTAGGGATGGGACGATAGACCTACCTCCCGAGTCGATACTGTCACGATACTTGGCTGCCGATACGATATGTATTTTGATTTTTTAAAGAATTTTGATTCTACAAGTATGCGATTCGATATTACTGTGTGTTGTGATTTTTGTTTTTAACTCTAAACTATGGGAAAAAGTTGAATAATACACTTAATATACAGACTGTCAGCAAAAAACAACAACCACACACATCTTAGCAGTCACTATTGTGATTCGATATTACAATTTATTGTGATTTTTGTTTGCTTATTAAAGACTAGACAATGGAAAATAGTTGATTATACCCTTAAAAGAGACTGTATATGATGAGATATTAACAAAAACAATGCATCACATCTTTCTGAGCTTTTATTTCAGGAGCATTGACATACACTGTGTATATTTATAGTACCTTGAACCATGAAACTAGTACCAAAAAAAGTACCAAAACCCTGAATTTACACATGAATATAATAGTCAAACGTTCAACAAAATGAGCAGAAAAAATACTTTCTGAAATAAAATAAAGTGCTATGTTACTAGCATACGGTTTTAGTCATGTTTAGTCATGTTTTCCCGGCAGTGTGTAAAATCCAAACTGTTTCCACACTTGGGATTCAAAACGTGAAGGTGCAGAAAGAAAGAGGTTTGATCCTCTGCTTCTGTCATGGTTTTGCTTTCTCGTGCAGGCTTTAAACGTATACCACGTCATGTAATGCAGCGGCACTGCGCACGCAGAACAATCACTGCATGACATCAAAGCACCACGAGACCTACAGAGAGCAGACGGCTCACACTGATCTATATATAACGGTCTTGTCCAAATACCCACACTTGCGGTCTTTGCACTTTACCACTTGACTACTTAAATGACGTATTTCCTGTATTTGGGCCAAGTGGTCAACTGAGGATGAAGACCACAAGTGTGTGTTGAATTTTTCATCACCTGATGGGACACACAGAGTGTCGTAAAAATGCAAGTGTTTACATAGCTTTATTTTAATTTTAAATACTTTGCATTTCAAAATCATCTTCTAAATGTCTGTTCAGTAGTATATGACAATTTTAATTTGTGGTGCTTCTAATTAAATGATGCATGATGGGATACGCTTAGCCTTGAATACCGCTCCAGAGCTTTGCCGTTTTTAAGACCTGGGACAGTCTTGCGCACTTACACACGCTCTCAAGTGGCCAAGACTGCAAATGTGGGTGTTTGGACACGGCAAATGACCGCTCCGCATGCTTTCGAATCGCTCTCGCGGTGCTTTCATGTCATACACCGATCAAGTCCAACACACACCTATACATTTCCCTCTCTGTTGGAATTACAAAGCACTGAGGTCGATTCTGAGGTAAACCAATCAATTTTTAAATTGTTTTAAAAAGGATCGCGATAGTTAGGTGAATCGATTTTTTCTCCCACCCCTATGAATTGCAAAAGTGTAATGACTTTAATTAATTAGACATGTTTTCTGATAACTTAACCATTAAATTGAATCCAAAAATATTAAAAGGGGGAAAAAAATCTGAAGAAGAAAAAGCATTATTTCTTAGGGCACTATTAAGGGAAGAAAAGTTTTTAATAAATATATATAAATTGTTAGATTTTTTTGAATACAATCAATTAGACATGCTTTTTGATCATTTATATATAATTAAACAGAAAAATAAAACAGGAATTTGAGAAAAACAAAACTGAATTTGGGAACTTTTAATAAATTATATAAATTTCATGATTTTAATTAATTAGATTTATTTTTTGATTACTAAAATTGAATTTAACCATTCAAATGGAATACAGAAAAATTTAAAAGGAAACAGAACATAAAACACACAGATAATACTGTGACACACACGAGCGAGTGACGGCGTGACACACTAGTGTTTATGAAGAGAGAGTGTCACACGAGTGTGAGAGATGCAAACACACTGAACACGAGCTCTCACCGCTGGCTATGACCCAGCTGACCTGTGACCCCGGAACATGCAGAACGATCCTGAACGGGGCCGCGCGCGCATTCGAGTCCAACACGGTGTCCAACGCTCCCACCAGCAAACCTGCAACACACACACACACACACACAACACTGAATAAATCACATCACATGAAATCACTGACAACTTACGTGGACAGAATCATAGAATTCAGTCATAAAAATGGAATTTACTGTGTAATTTCACACAATTTAGCAGAATTTGGCTAAATAAATCAAAAGGTAATATTATGTTATATTACAACACTTTATATTTTTGCACAGTGATGTGACAGAACAATAAATTCAGAATAATTAAAACAGACAAAACAGTATTTCTGGGAAAAAAAAAGAAATCTTAGGGCACTATTATTGCAAAACTGTTAATAAATTATTAAATTGTTAAAGTTTTATTAATTCAATTGATTGAAAATGTAATTAAACTACTAAAACAAAATCCAGAAAAAATAAAACAGGAAACATGAATTTGGGAACTTTTAATAAATAACAATTTTCATGATTTCAATTAATTAGACATGCTTAACCATTAAACAACAACAACAAAATCAAATCAATTAATCAAAACAGGAATTTGGGAAAAATAAACTTTTAATAAACATTTGGGTACTTAAATTGTTGGTAAATTGTATACGTTTCATGATTCAATTAATTAGGCATGATTTTGATTACTAAAATTTAATTTAACCATAAAAATGTAATACAGAAAAATTAAATATGAAAAAAAAATAATAATTGTGAATTTATATAAACAGAATTTGTGAAAATATAAAAGATTTCATAGGAATCTAAACTAACTAAATTAAACAAGCAAAAAATCCTCCAGAAGCATGACTGATATCAGGCAATAGTATTGATATTTTATTCAGCACTGCGGTATTGTTGATGAATGTGTGTTTAGGGGCATGAGTTATTATTACACCACACCTCGTATGACCTGCTTTAACATTAGCATCATGAGAAAGTTTCACTTTCCTATTCAAGCTGCAGTCAGCCAAATCAACACCACATTCTCTGAGCACAGGACAGACACACAACGCTGATCACTGAAGCACTACAGATGTTTACAGGTGTTCTGAAACAAACCTCAACAGATAACAGAGTAAAGCTTGGCTTTCCTGAAGTAAAACACGTTTATTCTCTATGCAGAAACCTGAAAGCATGCAGATCATTCTAGAGAGAACTACCATCAGCTTCATGAAAACACATCTTTCTATTGAGCTGCACAAAAGATCATGTGATTCGGATGAGCTGATTCTTTTAATAAAACTTTGAATCGGTGAATATCATTGTGTTTATTCTTAGAGCCAGTGACGTATTCAATAGTTTTATATAATCACTGATAGTGATTTGATGCAGTCTTGTCTTTGTTTGCTTGAATCAAATGTTGTGAAGTTGGCTGGTTTGGTTCATAAAGACCTTTGGTTTCAGTGAATCCAGTCACAAAAATGGAATTTACAGTATAATGCAGAATATTACAGAATTTGGCTTATTTTGAATGAATAAATCAAAAGTATGCTGTACACTTAACCAAACTGTCTGTCTGTCTGTGTGTGTGCGTGTGTGAATATTATTAAAAATCACAAGAATACTGCTTTTGAAACATTAAATCTCCTTTTTAATAAAAAACAATAACTTAATTGTAGTTTTGTGATTTCAATTAATGAGACATGCTTAATGCTCTTGCTTATATGTGTATAATAAAAATTATTTCATAGGGTCCTAACAACTCTATATTTATTTTAAATAAAATATTATAGATTTTTTTACAGTATCCTCCTGCTGAAAGGAAAGAAAAGCAGAAGCGTTTCAGTGCCATCAATGACAGCAGCTGTTCCAGAGCGAATGAAGAAGACTCGTAACGTTCATCACAGACCCCCTGATCTCTCTAATCTAATTCAATTCACACTAATGCATTTCCTCCAGCGATAGAGAAGCAGAAGCTCTTGTGTGGAATAACAACAGCGTCTGTTAGAGCAGATCAGACTGAACACAAACTGAACTGAGCTCAAATGACACAGACACACATCATTCATTGCTCACAACAGTTCATAGCTTTTTAATTCAGTGTTGGCTTTATCTCAAATGATTCTCCTTAGAAAAAGAAAAAATAGAATTTAAAAACTTTTAATAAATAGTTAAATTGTATATATTTTTATGGCTTTTATTAATTAGACATGCCTTTTGATTGCTAAAATGTAACATACTCATTAAAACAGAATTTGTTAAAAAACATTTCATATAGGACTGCACGATTTTGGAAAAAAACTGACACTGCGATCTTTTTTTCTGCGATGTATAGAAATACAGGAATGTTCATCAGATGTCTTGAACTGCTCAAATTAAATAATAATTCAAGAATAATTGGAGTGATTTTGTAGGCATCTTCATATAAAATATATATAATAAAGTATAATAAAATGACCTTTTGCCTTATTTTTGGTTGTTTAATACACTATTTGACTCGCCTTATTCACCATCAGTTCAGGCAAATCAAGAATGTAATATGTTATAATATTAATAATGGATGTTGCTTCTTACCCTAAAATAAGGGAGCTCATTTGTGAATGAAGAAGTGCAGTCTAGAGACGACAACAAGAGTCCCATAAAGCTTCGTTATAACACAATGACATATGCATAATGAATCCATCACAAGGTCTACATGTCGTGTGTTATAATGAGAGGATTTGTGCACAATTTATAGCACTGCGCCATTGTTTTCCAGACAGATATATGACTGATTGTTGCTCAATGCTTTAAACACGTGTTATAAACAGAAACTCTGCCTATGCTTGCGCATGTTAATCATTTTATGTTATATTAGTTGTTGCTTTTGTGCAATATATGAATAACACTTTATATGTTTTATGTTTAGATATTTATATTTTGCAGGAGTCAGAATTAATTAATGCTTAATCAGAATTAATTACTTCATATCAGGCAAATATAGAACAGTGCAAGTTCTTCTTCTCCTTTTGAATCAAACACAAAAATATGTATATGTTTTGCCCTGCATCACGCCGATGTGACTATTACACATGCGCACATCACGATATCAATGCTGAAACAATGCATCACGCAGCCCTAATCTCATAGGGCTTTTCATTTCTCTTCTGGTAATGATTCAACTATAGACATGTTTTTTATTAAAATTGAATTAAACCATTGAAACAGAATCCAGAAAAAAGTACATTTTGGGGAATTTTTTTTTTGGAGGGGGGACTTGAATGTGGAAACTTTAATAAATCGTTGATAAATTGTGTAAGTATTCATGATTTCAATTAATAAGACATGCTTTTTGATTGGTACAATTTAATTTAATCATTAACATGGAATCCAGAAAATGTAAAAATGAGAAATTAGAAGTTGTGAAAAAATAAAACGGACAAGAAAGTATTTATAAAAAAATAAAGCATTTCATAGGGCCCTCTTATTAATTTTATTAATTGTTAAGTTGTATTGCTTAGACATGCGTTTTGATTAATACAATTTAATTACACCATTAAAATTAAAATCCAGAAAAAAAAAAAAAAAAAAAAAGGAATTTGAGGGGGAATAAATTTGGAAACTATTAATAGATTGTTGTTAAATTGTATGTGTTTTTATGATTTCAATTAATTAGACATGTTTTCTGATTGCTCAAATTTAATTTAACTCTGAAGTTAAAGACACAAATGAGCCAAGAGTACAGAGCTAGAAAATGGACTCGCTGAGCTCATCTGTTCTGGAAAAGCGAGATCTTTAGAGAGATGTTTCATGGAAGATCAGACTGTTTCACACACACAGTAAAATCACACGCATGGTTATTAATTAAGATCACTTCTGATGATATAATCTGACTAGCAGCCAATCAAACATGCTCAAATCTGCTGAACATTCATCAGAGCAGCACAAGATCACATTTCTATCATCCAGGTCACGGCAAACACATTCAGTACAGGAGAGTCTGGAAACGCTCAGCAGGAGACGATAAGAGTCTGATGTTTGCCTTCCTGATCCTGAACACACAACACAGACAGAGAAAGAGGAGAAGACAAATAACCGGCTCTCCTGGAACGAGTCCCACACACACACACACTCAGGGTAAAGCTACCCTTTACTGTCCAGACCTGATCAGATCTATGAGGAAGAGTTTCAGACTCATGACACTAACAGATTCACTTATAACTCAAATAACTCTGATAGAGATATTACATCAAATCTGTATTTATAAATAAAACAATACACCATGAGAGTCACAGAAGCGGCTCCTAAGCAATCGGACATAGAGACATCTTAAGAGTGCTTGTTAAACACAAAACAGAGCAGAGCGACGAGACTCTATAACTATACAACAACTCAAGTGACTTACTGCTTCTAGAAAATCATTACATCCATAAAAACACTATAAAAGTCACAAACACTGCTGAAAACATGATTCTGTGACTCAATAGATCAAAAGGTATCATGTAAACTAAGCTATAGTTAGGCCTAATACATACACACACAAATATGTATATGTATAAACTTGACGTATTAAATAAAAATAAATTTGTGTGTTAACTATTAAACTAAATAACTAATAATTTTATTTAATAGGTTTATAGCTTAAAATTATATTAAAATAATTAAAAAATATATATTCATTTATATACATTTTATTTTATTTATTTATATATATATATATATATATATATATATATATATATATATATATATATATATATATGAAATAAAAATGAAGGACTAATAAATATATAGCTACAGTAAAAAATAAATAATGTCATGCAAAAGAGGTTGTCCGGCTGGTTATAGATGTGTGTGATTAGTTTATTAAACAGAAGACTGGTTAATTGTGCTGATCCTGATTAATCCAGTTTGTGAAATGAGCTAGTATAGATTTACAGAATCAATCCCTCATCAATCTCAGCATCATACAGTGATTGGTTCAGATTATAAACACAATCAG
Organism: Barbus barbus; assembly: GCF_936440315.1. NCBI lineage: Eukaryota > Metazoa > Chordata > Actinopteri > Cypriniformes > Cyprinidae > Barbus > Barbus barbus. The sequence goes on along the minus strand of NC_136738.1, from coordinate 33,068,756 downwards.
TTCAGTAGTTTCTGACAGACCAGACTTTATAGACTACAGATACCTCAAAACACAACAATACATTCATATTAAACATCAGAAAGAGCAAAGCGTCAGTGATTAAAGTCTGTTAGTAACACAAGCATCAAACTGAAAGTACAAGCTGATCTTTGAGCTTCATTAGCTCATGTTAATTAGAGCTAACTAAACCCGGTGACCCACAAACTCCAGGAAAACACACTTCAGATCCAGTCATAATAAAGAGCTTTTGCGAGAAATTCTGGGGGAAACAGCACTCTGTTATTCTGAGAGGAGAGGGGTGTTTACAGGCTTGTTTTGTTCTGTGTTCTTCATCTGAAGCTCTTCTGAGTGTTTGTTGTGAAGGAAACTCCCAGCAGAGACTGACTTCAGCTCTAGTTCCCAGCTTTAGCCGAGAGCGGATCCAGGCTCGTGGGAGTGTGATGCGGGGACTCACCTGTGATGCTTCCCCCGGTGTGTCCGTGTCCTCGTCGGTGCTGCAGCAGGAAATAATCGTTGGATCTGTCGGTTACCCAGAGCTTGAGCGCGTTTTTCAGCGCGACTTCTTCAGGAGTGATCCACATCCTCACTCTAGCTCGGCTTCTTCTTTCTAGTCCGCACTAGTCTCCTATTCCGCCCATAACTGCAGTTCCTCGTTCAGCGACTGTTTATTTCCGCTTTTCCAGCCTTTCCTGCTCGCGGTTCCGGCGAAGGAAGCTTCATTTCACCGCCTGCAGTTTTCCTCACGAATAACCGCTTCTTCCCATCGGCGGGAGTTTCGCTGACCGACAGCAATCAACCGACGCTTGTTTTTATCACTGATTCGTGCAGATGTTTTTGAAAAGTAATTATACATGTGCTGAGGTGAAATAAAAGCCTACCGTCGTGTTCGAGCGGCGGAACGTAGATTTTAATATCGCAAATAAACTTTCGCTACCGAGAATTACACACCTGTCTCTGTGAGTGACAGCCGCTCCTCCAATCAGAAGACGCCACTGCCTGTCAATCATTCGCGCTCTGTCGGTGGGGGCGGGGCTTGAGAGAGAGGGGTGGGGCTTTATAGGATTAATCAGTGATCGATAACGCGCCCAAAATTATTAATTTTAGTATATTTATAAGAATAATTATATTGTATTCAAATGTATACATGCAAGTAATCAGCAAACTAAATGTCCACGATTGTATTTATACACTATTATTCTGCTTATTTGCCATTTTTTATTAAAAAATAATAAAAATACTGAATTGCAACTCAGAGAAAAGATGTTTTAGTTCAATTTAAAATATAAGTATATTATAAATTCACTTATTATATATAATAACATAATTTCTTATTCACAAATCTTAAAATATCTCCTTTTAAAACAGAAATAGGTTATATATAACACAAGAGAAAGAAGAACATAGACCGTTTAAATAAGTACAAATAAATTATATCAATACAATTTTTACATTTAAATAAGTTTGAAAAAATAATAAATTAAGAAACAATAAAGTAACGTGCTTTAGATCTGAGAAATGAGACATAAAGCAAAACAAAGATAACAGTAAATGATTTTAAAGCATCGTTACATCGATTGATTTACAATATAATATAATCAATATAATATAAAGCTCACATAAATATACATTTAAATATGCTCTAACAACATGTTGCTCACGTTATGAATAGAGTTATGAAGAAATTATTTCAGAATCTTCACTTAATATTCAAAACGTCCAGATTTTTAATGTATTTTTATTTATTTTTCTTGGTAAAAACATTTAGAGAACATAATATTTCAGCATTTAGTAAACATTATGAGAAAGATACTTCTGAACTACAGCTGCATGAAGGATGTAAATAATGTGATAAAGTTCTATTCATGTTTGTTTTTAACTCTTTTGCCAGAAATTCTAAGATGTATATTTTCTTTCTCCTTTTGTTCTCTTCCATTAATATTTTAAAATCCTTATGTTTATCGAGATTTGATTTGTTATTATTTTCCTGCTTGTATATGATTTTGGTTAATAAGAACATTAATAATAAAACAGTGGTATTTCTATTAGACAGCGTCGGTGTGTCACGCCTGTTGCGTCATTTGATTGACAGCGCGTCTGGGCTCACGTGCGCTGCGCTACAACACCATATATGGACATTCAGAAACACGCCGGAAACCGGTGCAACACTAATAATCGTCCCACGCGCTTCTCGTCCGCTGGACTTTAAAAGTTCGCATTACTCATCTCATGTAGGTATGCGTTTTTGTCGTGACGCTAAAGCCTCCGTTTTGATTTCTCAGCCGATTTATTGATAAAAAGCATCAAAAGGTGGGTGTTTTGTTATTTGTCGTTACGGTGTTCGGCCGGAAGGGTTTGAGCGGCGCTCATTCTGTTTCCGGTGCAGTGAGAGTAGGCTGTGATTCACACAGAGAGCTCAGACATGCAGGTTTGTGTCTTTTAAAACTTACTCTATTATAGTTTGATTCGCGTTCTGCCGCAGCTGAAGTGTTGTTTGATCCGTGTTTCATCGCCTGTGTGTGATGGTAGTTCAGTTTAGTGTCGTTAGTCTTTACTAGCAGCTGAAAACGGTCGGAATTGAGCTTGTTTTGGTGATTTGTTGGTGTTTCCTGGAGAGGCACTGTGATATGATTATTAGTGAAAGCCTTGTTTCAGTAAATTGACAGGTTATCGTGTGTTTGATGATGTTTTTGTGCTCTGGATGTAGGATCCGAACGCAGACACCGAGTGGAACGACATCCTCAGGAAGAAGGGCATCCTTCCTCCCAAAGAAGCCCCGGCGGAGGAGGAAGAGGAGGAGCAGCTTCATCAGACGCAGTCTGTCGGTGGGTCACGATCCTGTGCAGCAGCAGCGGTGTATGGCTGTGTGGCAGAGGAGCTGATGTATATTGTGTTGTTCTGCAGTGAAGACGTACGACAGCATGACTCTGGAGGAGCTGGAGGAGAATGAAGACGAGTTTGGTGAGGAAGATGAGCTGGCCATGGAGATGTACAGGTACAGAGCTCTTCATCAGTCACTGACCAACTAATAACACTCTTCATCCAGAACAACAGGCCAGCTTTGCTTTTTGTCAAGTTTATTCTTCAGATATTCAAGATTACATTGTGAAAATCCAAAGATAAATATGAACAAAATTGTGGTATTAATATTTCTGTCATTTCATTATATTAATTAATTCGATAATTTCTTATTATATTTAAAATATAATGTCATAGTTTATTTTAATGTGTATATATATATATATATATATGAAGAGTTAATTTGCAAAAACTACATTTTTAACAATTTTCTTTTTTTTTCATTGTGCATCATAATTAATCAATCAAACTGCAGTTGGGTTATTTTGATTAGGTTAAGAAATAACTAAAAAATACAGCTAACTCCCACAATAAAAACATGATAACATAATAAAAAGCATTATTTTTTCAAATAAAAAAAGTTTTTTGCAAATAAACTCTTCACACACACACACACACATATATATATATATATAAAACTAAAATTGTTCAATGTTTTGTTCTGTATTAAATTTCTGTAATTAATTCAGAAACAAATTGTGGCTAATTTCAGTCTAGCTTTGTTTTTACTTAAATTCAAGATTAAAGTTGGAAAGTCTTTACATATAATACATTAAAAGTATTTTTAATAATTATAATTGTGATATATATAATACATGGTATGATCTCATGAATAATCGTAGACACAGATATAATATTTACCTATTCATTGAACACAAAGTATGATGCATTAAAACACTCAAACTACCAATTTGACTATTAAGCATTTATCTTTGGTTGCAATTTTTTATGAAAAGATAAGCGTTATAGCAGACATTATGATTGAGATTTGAAAATTAAAACTGAATCTGACTATATAGACACTGATTGAATGTTTATGCCTGGAAATGAGTTGCAGTGTTATGCCTTCATTCTTGCATTAATTTGCATACTGATTATAATCTGATCCTTCTGTTCTTGCATCTGTTTAACGGCCTATAATGGCTTCTCCACTGCAGAGATGCAGAAACACGACGCATGTCTAGTTTAAGCATGATGTTTTGTCTGCGGCAGACAGAAGAGGCTGGCGGAGTGGAAAGCCCATCAGATGAAGAGCGTGTTTGGGGAGGTGAACGAGATCTCGGGGCAGGATTATGTGCAGGAGGTCAATAAAGCCGGAGCAGGGATCTGGGTGGTGCTGCATCTCTACAAACAGGGGTGAGACTCTCCAATCACTGCATGCTGTGAGAAAAAGAGCTTGATGAAGATGTGTATTGCAGCATAGCAGTGACAAAACACATCTAGTAGCTTGGGTTCATCCTAAAATCAAACCTTTTATACGCTTACACTTAACCCTAAAAAGGGCAAAACCGTAAATACACATCAGAAAATTAATTTATTGCTATTTTTGACCTTATTGGCACTCAAATAATACAATTGCATGATTAAGTATTAATTTCTACAATTTCTCCCCCTTAAAAATAAAAATCACTGACTGCAAGCTTTTGAAGGGTATCGTGTATAATGTTACAAAAGCTTTTTATTTCAGATAAACGCTGATCCTTGGATCTTTCTGTTCATCAAAGAATCCTGAAAGAAATGTGCTCAACTGTGTTCAACATTGATAATAATCAGAAATGTTTGTTGAGCAGTACATCAGTATATTATTATGATTTCTGAAGATCATGTGACACTGAAGACTGGAGTAATGATGCTGAAAATACAGCTGCAGATCACAGAAATACATTACAGTTTAACACATATTCACATAGAAAACAGTTATTTAAAATAGTAAACATTTCACAATATTACTGCTTTTGATGTATTTTGGATCAAATAAATGCAGGCTTGGTGAGCAGAAGAGACTTCTTTAAATAACATTAAAAACCTTACAGTTCAGAAACATTTGTCTGCTAGTGTCCCTTCATAGAACCCTGCTGGACATATTCTAATATCAATAAATGTGTATGTAGTGGTGTATTGTGGACTCTTCTGTAGGAGAGGTAACAGTATCTGACAGCTGAATGTGTTTTCCTGGCTCAGGATCCCGCTGTGTTCTCTGATAAACCAGCATCTGTCTCAGCTGGCCCGGAAGTTCCCTCAAACCAAGTTCCTGAAGTCCATCTCCAACACCTGCATTCCCAACTACCCCGACCGCAACCTGCCCACTCTCTTCGTCTATCACGAGGGCGAGATGAAGGCGCAGTTGATCGGGCCGCTGGTGTTCGGAGGAATGAACCTCACCTGTGACGGTCAGAACAGAACCAGTCTCTCTCTCTCAGAATCACTGTTTGATTATTGACACACAATACTTCTCAAAGAGTAGCTCTTTCAAGAGTTTTACATTTATTCATTCATGCAGCTCTTTATTTATTTTAGTGATGTGCACTTATAGAGTCAAACCAAAAATGATTCAGACAGAAGACATAACTTATATTTGTGTGTGTGTGTGTGTGTGTGTGTGTAGCCTATATATCTATAAATATATAAGTGAATCTTGTTGGTTTGTTCAGAGCTGGAGTGGCGTTTGTCTGAATCTGGAGCGGTGAAGACGGATCTGGAGGAGAACCCCAGGAAACAGATCCAGGATCAGCTGCTGACGTCCATCCGCTGCTCCGCACCGCACCCGAGAGATGATGAAGATGAAGACGAGGACTGATGTCTTTATATCACATCACAGCTGGACAGAGTCTCAATCTCCAGAGAGCGGAGACAAACTGCCCCGAAACATTTTAAACCAGCCATCGTCACATGAACTATTAACCAGAAATGCCACATTTACATCGCTTTCTTTTATAGAAGATTTATAACAACACAGCCTTTGTCCGTTCAACACTTGATGCCATTTATTATATAAAAACTAGTGCTGCCAAATGATTAATCCCATCCAAAATAAAGGTTTTTGTTTACATAATAAATGTGTGTACACTGTATATTTAAATTGTATATATAAACGCACACACATTCAGTATATATTTAAGAAAAAATGTGTTTATATATGAATATATAAATGTATAAACATAAATATTTTCAAATGATATACTGTGTGTATTTATATATACATATATAATGTAACCAAAAACATTTATTTTGGATGCGATTAATCGTTTGGCAGCACTAAAAACCTCTTGATTTGAGTGTTTTACTGTGTGTTTGCCAGGAGTTCTGCAGGTTTGATGAAGGCCAATTTAATATTTTATAAGATCAAGCAAAAAAAAAATGTAAGGAATAAATTGAAATGAACGCCATACATCAATATGGTCTATAAATGTAAATGTCTTGTATTAGGAATGCTTAAAAGTTTGGAAATACAACCTCCTACAGATCTTTTTCATTCGACAGAACTCTGGTGTGAATATCTCTGCATATAAACACTAGAATATGGAAACAACTAATCACACCCAAAAAGTGCTGTTCTTCCTCAGGATTTCTTAGTTTTCCATCAAATCAAAACATTTACTGGAGAAGCAAAATAAGGATTGTTTTATCAGAAATTGATCAAAACAAGAACTAAAATCTACTAAAGTTTTCATTCCCCACCGACAGAGATGTGTTCTTGTTTTAATGATCAACTCGCTTCATTTTGAACAGATTCACATAAGACAAGACTTTGCAGGTTAAATTTGCATCTCCAGTAAATGTCTCTTGATTTTAGGATGTTTAGATCGGAAAGAAGACCGAGATATATTGCATGCAACATTTAATGCCATGACTTTCTGTTCTGCTTTAAGATGTTTTAATTGATGAGATGTTGAACTCGTGCAGAAACGCAGAAGAGTGTCTTCTGTGGTTAGTTCCATTCACTCTCAGCCACCAAACACACCTTACACTCATATTATTAAGGCATATTTAGGGCAATTTCCTTTCAGCGTTGAACATCATCCAGGCGTTCTGATTCTGAACTGTGTCTGATGTAGCAATAATACAGAAACCGTCAGCAGGCAAAAAGAGCTTTTAATGAAATCTGGTGGTTTTTGTAGCTGGACAGAAGCACTGAAGCAGCTTGAACAGGTTTCAGAGTCCCAGATATGAGCAGAGGAGGTCTGGAGAGAGGAAAACACTGGGTTAGGTGCGCTGTTTCACACTGACTTCAGTCACATCTAACAAGCTCAGCATCTGAGCGACTCCAGCTCGTTTCTCATCCGGCTGCACTCTATCACAGAAAACACTCTCCAAAAGCTCTGGAAACTTCTGTGAACAAGCATTTATCTCAATTCTTTTGTGAGTACTTCAACTTAAAAACATCAGTTTAGTTGCCTTGATTTTTAAATATAATCAAACTGGCTCATATCAGGTTATTCAATTATGTTCAACTGACTTATTAAAATGTAGATGAATCATATGTAACTTAAAAAATTAAGTTGAAATTGGTTTAAATAAAATAATTAAACATTAAATAAAAATAATAATTTTTTTTTAATATATTTAAAAAAATGAAAACATTAAAATTGAAACATTAGAGTTAAAGTAATGGAAAAACATGTTGCCAAAGTCACATCATCTTTACAGTGTATTAAATGAGCTGTATGTGTGTGTTCTGATACATGAACACACCTCGAATGCGTCGTCCAGACGAGCCGCAAACCTTCTTCAGCTTCTCTGAGAGAAACACAAGCGTTATTCACAAACACTGCAGTAATAACTGAATAACAGCACTGTGCTCAATCCAACCCAGTGCATGCTTGCACCTGATTCTGCCTGCTGAGCCCAAAACAGGGTCTGTTCTGCTGTTTCATGTCACGCTTTCTCAATAAATATGGGCTGTTTCTAGCATTTTTGCTTTTGAGAATCATTTGTGTGATGAAGAAGAAGTCTGGTATTCTCCATTAATCAGCAGAAAAACACCACAGACACATGCTATGGAAGAAAATGCCAACATGAGCAGAGAAGCAAGTTTTTAAGTCCACTAAAATAACTAAAACTCAAATGAAAAAATATATAAAAACGATGTGGGCATATTTAAATAAAACAAAAACTAATACAAATGATCAAAAAAATTACTAAAACATTAAAATTAAAACGACAACAGAAATGATAAAAAAAAAATGTGAATAAAATCTAGAATAGTTTCTCAATATGATACTAAAATAACACTGATTTTAGAAAATGAAAATCTGATTTATGTATAAATTATGTAAATTATTTGACATTAAATGAGTTTCTAACACATTTATCCAGTCCTTTCCAGTTAAATTATGCATTTTGAACAATAATTTTTGTCAGTTAAACTAAAACTTTTAGCATTTGACTGCTTTTGTTATTTTGATGTGCATTAAAGCTGATACATATATATATATATATATCATCTGAAAGATAGAATGTTTTTCTCTGATTGATGTGTTTTTGTGTTGGTTTGAAGATGCAGGGCTGTGTTTGATATAGTTCTGATCTCCAGCCTTCACACCTTTAACTGACCGATCAATAACAAGAACAGAAGGAAAATCACTTCCACACCTGCTGTTTCTTCCTGCGCAGAGAGAGTTTGGGCGAGAGACGCATGAGCGGATGAACCGAATGAGACTGAAAAGCAAACATTCACATATCAGACACACACCAGGAAACATGCAGATATCAGATCCAGTGAGATGAGCTCTTCATGCCTACCTCTCTCTCCACTGAGCCCACGGAGTTGTGTGCTTTAGAATAATGAAAGAGAAACTGAAGAGCAGAAGAGACGTCAGCGCTGTCAGAACGTCTACAGACTGATATCTGATGTGTTTGTGAGATCTTACCCTCTTGAAGACATTCTGGATCTGCTCCTGATCCTGATTCCTCCACTCCACACCACACAGAGAGCTTAACAGAGCCGAGCCCTGAAACACACACACACACACACACACACACACACCCTGATGTGTGACCCTGGACCACAAAACCAGTCACACGGGTCAATTTTGTGAAATTGAGAATAAATAATCTTTCCATTGATGTATGGTTTGTTATGATAGGACAATATTTGTCTGAGATACAACTATTAGAAAATCTGGAATCTGAGGGAGCAAAAAAATCTAAATATTGAGAAAATCTCCTTTAAAGTTGTTCAAATGAAGTTCTTAGCAATGCATATTACTAATCAAAAATTAAGTTTTGATATATTTACAGTAGGAAATTTACTAAATATCTTCATGGAACATGATCTTAATATCCTAATGATTTTTGGCATAAAAGAGAAATGTATATATATTTTGATCCATACAATGTATTGTTGGCTATTGCTACAGATATACCTGTGTTACTGATGACTGCAGGGTCACAAATATTGGTGGTCAAAAGTTTTGAATAATTAGGATATTTTACTGAAAGAAGTAATTTCTGCTCACTAAGGCTGCATTTATTTGACTTAAAAAATACAGCAAAACAGTGAAATATTATTAGAATGTAAAATATCTGTTTTCTATGTGAATATGTGTTAAACTGTAATTTATTTCTGTGATCAAATCTGTATTTTCAGCATCATTACTCCAGTCTTCAGTGTCATTTATCATTTTTGAAAACAATTAATTATTACAAACTTTTATCATCACTGTAAGGATAGATAGATCTTCTCATACCTGAATATAATTTCCATAATCGTCACAATCTGTCAGTGGACTCGGATAGCTTTCTGCAATCATAAATACAAAAACCAAACACACACACACACACAAATGATTCTTAAGGGACTCTTTTAAAAAGGATTTCAGCAAAATGCTGAATTATAGAAGTGTTTAGATACTCAGATGCTAGTTTTAGATGAAAGACTGATGATAAAAACAATAGAGCCAGTAGGACCCCAAAATAAAAGCTTTCTGTTTGAAACTCTATGCATTCATTCAGCTCAAAATAGTCGAGTTTCTGAATATATTCAATTTATCCATTTTATTTGATTCCTCTAGTATCCTTAAGGGTTCATTCTAAATTATTCTTGAATTTCAATAGGAATTATGCACAAATTAGCCGTTTATAACACATTTTTTATTTTATTTCTCAATCATCTGTCATATTAAGGACGTTTTGCTCATGTTAACACATTAACATTATAATTTTAGAGTCGCATAACTTATAAACTACCCTGTAAATAACAGCTGGCAGCTCATTACACACAACATTATTCATTCATTTCACAGACATTTCTGTGAGCTCTAAAACACAATGCAAGTGTGAAATTCTAAATTCTGGTAAAACACCTGTAAAGAATACATACGGAAAACTTCCTTCAAATTCTACAGTATATTGTGCCCTATTGTTCCAGATGTTTTTAGAGAGTAACTCTGCTAAATGAGAGCTGAGTTACTCACGGACAGATGAACAGAAGAAGCTGATGAAGCACACGAGAGAGCAGAAGAGACACGCGCTGCCCATCATCTCTGGACTAGTTCGATTAGTGAGCGCCGCTGGAACTAGTGAAGTGAACTGGTGCTGATGCAGGAGGGATGAAGTCTCTCAGAGCAGCCGACCAATCAGCAGCGAGATCCGCTCCCCAGAGCATCGTTACCAGAGCACGCTCAGAGGAGCCAATTATGTGGGGTCCAACTCTTAATTAGGCCTCGAACCCCACGAAACTACGTCAGAACACAAGCGTAGTGCCACAGATTACACACAACCCAGCTGACAATACATGCTCTAAGTTATAAGTTATTAAAACATTATTTCTCAATGTATGTTCTCTGAACTTTCAGTTTTTATGCTTTCATTTTTACTTTGTATTATTCATGTTATTTCTCAGTCATCTGTTATGATAATTGTGAAGTCCTTTTTATGTAAAGCACTTTAAATTATTGAATTATTGCTCTTTTTTTATTTTTAAGTTATATAAATGTTAAGGCAAAACATTATTAAAGCAATGTTTATGGAATAGTCTTATAACTTATATTTATTTATTTTATAACTTAACTTTATTTTATTACTTAACTTTATTTGATATACGTTCTCATAATGTTGTTTATACAGGGTTAATTTTTTTGTTGATTTTTGTAGATTAGCTGTAAATATCTAACCAGTGATGCAGTTATTAATGACTTCAGATACACCACCGCTCAACAGTTTTTCAACAGTAATATTTTTTTATGTTTTTTAAAGAAGTCTCTTCTGTTCATCAAGCCTGCGTGTGTACGAGAGCATACAGCAAAAACAGTAACATTTAGAAATATTTGTACTATTTAAAATATCTGCTTTCTATTTGAATATATTTTAATGTCATTTATTTCTGTGATCAAAGCTGAATTTTTAGCATCATTACTTCAGTCACATGATTCTTCAGAAATCATTCTAATATTCTGATTTGCTGCTCAAAAACATTTATTATTATTATTATTATTATGTTGAAAACAGCTGAGTAGAATCTTTTCAGGTTTCTTTGATGAATAAAGATCAGAAGAACAACATTAATCTGAAATAGAAATCTTTTGTAACATGATAAATGTCTTTATCATCACTTTTGATCATTTTCAAGCATTCTTTAACCCACAACAACCGTGTAGCTTTCCACTTGGGAACATGACGCTTCTGTTTTTTATTCTGTTTACTCGTCTATTAAATTGCAGGGAGTTCAGTGTCTAAATTTAAAAGTCTGTTGTTCATCCATTTGACTTGAAAAATATTAGGAAGGCACAAAGGAAATGACTGAGACTATATATAAGCAGTAAAGCCTCACTGAGGAGGAATAAGTCATGCACCTGTTTCAGACTCAATCAATCCCTGCAGTGATGTCCAGCTTGGACCAGCGGCACAAATCACTCTGAAATCAAGATTAGAATAATGTGTGGATTCATCACGCTACTGGAGCTGGTTCATCTGTCACAGACGACCCGGGCCTTTCTGTGACCGGTGACACACAGGTTCCTTGTCTCTGATGCATCAGTAAGGAATTACACGGTGGATTATTACGGTGTTACCGGCTCCAGACCCATGTGACATTCACCTTTTTCCATTTCCACAGAGCTTCACTCCTTGCCTCCTGTGCACCAGAGACCTTCAGCTAACCGTCATCGAGCAGAGGATTGTGGACATATTCATAATTGTGTTTTATTAGTTGGCATCATTCATTTGTGTGTCTGCTTTCAGAGATTTATAGAGTTAATAACTTAAAGACAGGCTGTAGTGAGTTAAAGGGATCGATGCTCGGGACAATAACTAGAATGTGTTCTTCTAGTTTTTTCTTTATCTATTTGTAGATAAAAACATATTAGATGTTGTTGTGATATATAAACACATATCAATGCAGTCATTTTTTTCCTGCACTGGTCAGTTTTGAGATTTTTCTTCTATATCATGTTTTCTTTCAGACTAGTGGAGAGAAAACATCCAGAATACACATTAAAGTGTATCTTTCTCTATTTGCGTCTGTAGATTTCAATCTTTAAAGAGTTTTTCTCTTACAAACACTGAACTTTACAGTTTTATTCCTCTCTATATTCTGAAGGTTTGTTTGTATTTCATTCACACTGATTTATAGCACATTTCACTCCTAAAAACATGCTGGAAATGTGTTTGTTTTCTGTCTGTTGACGGTATTTTCTGATTTATGGAACTAAATCCAAAATCCTCCTCTAGAAGAGCTTTTAACACTAATATGACAACAAAATTAAACCAGAATTATGAACCTGGCTTTATCCAATGTTATGTGCTGGAAATGTATGCAAATTAGATTTAATCATATTTAATATGTATATTTAAACGTCAGAAAACCTACAAAAAATGCTGGCAATTCTTAATGTAATCAATCAACTGGAAAAGTAAGGTTTAAAAATGTACCCTATTCCCCCGGTGTGTACACTTTAAAAACAAAAAAGTCTGTATTTTTACATATTTATAAAAATGGTACAGTAAAAATGTGTTAATTTGTAAACTCTAAGCAGTGCTGGGTACATTACTCACAAATTGTTGTCCTTTACTGATTACAAATTACATAACGGAAATTGTAGTTAGTAACGTAATCTGTTGGATTATTACATATATTAGGAAATGTATTCTGACTACTTTTTGATTAGCTTTAGATTTCTTTTGACCTATCTCATGAGAAAATATTTTCTGTTCTTTGTTATCCACATCAAGAAGTGCATTAAACATTACACTATAGGTTTCCCAAACTGGGAATAATTACACAATGAACGAATGAATAATTACACAAGTTACTAAACGTTGCTGATGTATAACTAACAAATATATTTGAAACCTGGAAGACTTTGCCCATGTCACTGCTGTTTTCATGTTTATTAATGTTTGTTTATGTGATGCGGGGGATTCACAAACTTTTTTTTTTCTGTAAATCCCCTGAAACCTAAAATACTTATTTGAAGTACCCCTCAGATTTTAAATGAATATTTTAAATAACTTAACAACACATTTGCATGCTCTCTGATGTTAGTTAATGGTCATATTTTCTTTTTTTCTATGACAATAATCCCATTTAGATCTATAAACAAGTTAGGTCAAAGGTAATCTAAAAGTAATCCGTAAATAGTCAGAATACATTACCTAAAATGACTAATCTAGATTTGATTATGTAATCCAGATTACATGTAATCAGTTACTACCCATCATGCCATTTTAAGATAAAAAACTACAAATGATTTAACATTGCATGCATGTAATCTTACTGTAAACTAATGTCAGATTAATGGTTATTACAATTTAGTGAAAACCCTTTGTTTTTTAAGAGTGCACCATATAATTCACACCAAAAAGCAGTAAAAGGACATTCCCAGTATTTTACCAAAAATCTAACATTTTTATACACTGTGCAAACAGTCCATTGAGATGTCTAGAGAGCTCCAACAGAACAAAACAAGAGAAAATAAGCATACATTTTCAGAGTATATTCAGATCATGTGTGACTCTGCTGTGAGCGTCTGAAGGGCTTTTAAGAGACGACCTCTTCTCATTCTCCTGAAATGAATAAACACATCGTGCAGCCATAACCACAAAACAATTGCATGGCAAAATGTCATGTTCTCCCCGCTGGCCTATCAAAGTGCAGGCGGACTGATTCACTCGATGGAAGAACGGAGGAATCCTGCAGGGCTCTGTCCTGGGACCAGTTAGATTCTCCTTATGCCATCTCATTGATTGAAAATAAGAGTAGTAGTGGAGCCGTATTATCATCAGAGGAGCTGACGTGCTTCACGCCACAGATGGCTAGAGAAAGACGAGGGACCAGAGAAGTTCATAAGTGCTTTTACGGTCAGAGTAATTGTTATTCTCCACAGCTATGATGTAGTTTGTAATGACAGACCAGCAATCAGATGTCGGACCACCAAGGGCTCGCCAGACTTCTCACTTGGAGCTTATTTCCACAAACAGACAAATTAATTTACTGGAAGCCAATTTGTGCGAGGAGAAAAGTTTCCTGCATTGTTACTCTGAGACTTGTTGTCAGTTTCTCAATCTGAGGAGGAGAAATGAGTAAGAACATTCAAACAAGAGGTGTGAGAGCGCAATCGTGTGAAAGTCTCGGGTCTGGACGGGTTTAACGATGTCAGGTTGCTCGGCTGGATGACAGGTGATGACAAACCAACATAATGAGCTGATCAGATGTCAGACATAGAGGTGAGATGTCCTAATCAGACAGACACGTCTATGAGAAGAGACATATTTAGCATCCACTTTCTAATAAAGAGATGACTGAAGAGTGACGGACAGTTTCAGAGTTTAATAACATCTGATGCATCAGATCGATCCCCAGATGTGTCCCTGCAGCACAAAAGCAGTCATCAGTAACACAGGTATATCTGTAGCAATAGCCAACAATACATTGTATGGATCAAAATTATACATTTCTCTTTTATGCCAAAAATCATTAGGATATTAAGATCATGTTCTATGAAGATATTTAGTAAATTTCCTACCGTAAATATATCAAAACTTAATTTTTGATGAGTAATATGCATTGCTAAGAACTTCATTTGAACAACTTTAAAGGAGATTTTCTCAATATTTAGATTTTTTTGCTCCCTCAGATTCCAGATTTTCAAATAGTTGTATCTCAGCCAAATATTGTCCTATCATAACAAACCATACATCAATGGAGAGATTATTTATTCAGCTTTCAGATGATGTATAACTCTCAATATCATAATATTGACCCTTAAGGTTTTGTGGTCCTTCAAACATTGACAGATCTACTGCATCACATCAGTCATGCCATTTATTTTGCATTTTACCATAATACATTTAAAATGCGCAAGAAGCAGTCATATTAATTATTAGAAAATTAGATTTTTTAAAAATCTATCTATACTGAATAAAAGGAACTGAAAAAATTATTAGAAAACTATGCAGACATATTTAAAATAAACTAATAAAAAACAAACAATAAACTGCAAAGTTGGTTGTGAAAAACTGGATTTATTTTTCATGTCGTGTTAATGCATATTCATGAAGGAACTAATGTTTGCCTGATGTTTGTCTGATCACTGACTTTAGTATGAAGACATTTTTTACATTTATTTTTTTTAATTGAATTCCAAAAATGCAAAACAATCCGGTAGTTTTTCATGACATTTAACAAACACTGTAAATCCAAATAAGGAGATATACATTATTAACTGCATGAAAATAAAACAAAAGGACATCACAACATATTAAAAATGAATTTAACATGTAACTTTTAACATTTAGCCTGACTTCTTCCTGCTTCTTCAAGACGATGTGTCCATCTAGTGGAAACACACGATACTGCAGCATTCAAATAAACATAAACATGAAAAAACATTGATATGTGTCATACTGCACACACAAGACCTCCGTTTTCATATCTCATATAACTCGTGATATTTCTTCATACTAATAACGTGTATTCTATTTCTATCAGACTTCGTCTAGAAATAAATAACAAATCTCTTGTTTCGCGCTGGATGTTGGTCGGATATCCGCGTGTTATTCGCATAAATCTGTTCTTTAGGGCCCGACAGCAGACAGTAGTGCATTCAAATGAGAGAAATGAGTCCAGACATCCCCACTGCTGACTCACTCGATTCCAAACAAACGAAACGAAAACTTACACGTCAAAGTTTCGTTTGCGGATCCAGCAGAAATGGCAGCTGAAGCTTTATACGATCAGGAATCTCTCAGGTGTTCCGTCTGTCTGGATTTCTTCAGGAGTCCGGTCATTATTCCCTGTGGACACAGCTTCTGTAAGGACTGCATTACAGGTTTTTGGGATCAGGATGTGTTCAGATGCCCTCAGTGCAAACAAACCTTTTCCAACAAACCTCTCATTGACTGGCTGCAGATGAAGGAGCTTTCTGAGAAACTGATGAAGATGAGACCAAAGGAGGAGGATGATGAAGATGCTGAAGCACATGAAGTCAGCTGTGATTCCTGCACCTCCAGAAGAACCAAAGCCGTCCAATCCTGCCTCACCTGTGTCTCCTCATTCTGCAGAAATCACCTGGAGAAGCACAATGATCTCCACGGATGGAAGAAACACCTGCTGACCGAAGCCACGGATCTTCAGAGCAAAACCTGCTCTCTCCATGAGAAACTGATGGATGTCTTCTGTCGCACTGATCAGAAGTGTGTCTGTGTTCTGTGTGCCATAAATGAACACAAGAACCACGAGAGCGTGTCAGCATCCGAGGAAAGAGCAGACAGACAGGTAGATTCATTTAAGGCCCTGTATGGTTAATTCCCAGAGATATGGGGAGTTTCATGCGGCCCGGTTGTGGCTCCAGGAGTAAATCGTTAAATTGCACCCATTTTCAGTGGTCAAAAACTAAATGTGGGTCAACTTGCACACAGATGATACTTTGTTCCTTTTAAGGAGAAATGTCTGAACAACAAATAATGTTGAAACTAGAAATGTATCATGTTTTGCTCTTTTAAAACAGTTGCACAGAACAGACTTTTCCCAAGTTTGCATTCCTGTAACTCAACAAGCATCAAAGATATCTCAATATGATTTCAGATTCCCTCTTCATCAGCTGAATGCAAAGTGAACCACGTTTGGTTTTCAACCACTGAAAGTGTGTACAATTCAACAATTTACTCTTGGAGCCACATTAAAATCCCTTCTATATCTCTGGAAATGAACCATACAGGCCCTTAAAATTCAAGATACTAAAAGAACATAAAAGGATATTAAGATTTCTTTAATACTTCTTGACTTACAGACACACAAACTTCAAGAAAACACACAAAAAGTGCCTTTTCCCCCATTTTGAACTGTCACCATTGGCATATAATGTAACAAAGGTTGCTAAAGTCAACAGATTTGACTAATAGAGCTACCAATCTCTGTGTAAAAATAACATGACACTTCCATCTTTCTGAAGTCATGGCATTTAATGTTTCATGCACTGCAGAAAGGAGTATCTTCCTCAGTATTTCTGTCTTGTTTTCCAGAGCAAAGTCCTTAAATCAAGATGCATTTACTGGAGAAGCATTTGCACTGGAAAATAAGAGAAACTGTGTTGCCAGTACAGCCCATAGTGTTTCTCTAGATGGGTACAGTTAGAGACCATAACCTTCAATTTATTCCTTAACTTTTCTTTAAAAACGTCTTCATATTGACCTTCATAAAACCTGCAGAAATCCTAGTATCTAAAGGTTAACAGTATGTTTCATTACAAGTTTTAAAAAGCCATTAAAAGCTAAAATATAGAGCTCTTTTCTGTGTCCAGATGAAGTTAAGGGAAACACGTGAGAAGTTTCTGCAGAACATTCAAGACAGAGAGAAGGATTTCAAAGAGCTGAAGCAGGCAGAAGAGTCTGTCACAGTGAGTATTGATCAGGTTGATTTCATAGCTTCTTTCATAGATATAAATAATATAATTCTCTATTATGATTCATCTGTATGTCCACTCTGTCTCATGTGTTTCTCCTTAAATTCCTTGGGAGAAATACAGTTTTTAATAGCTGAGAAGCTCAGATAATTTGCTCTTGGAAGAATTAGTTTGAGTTCATATTGAGATCTCTGACTTTGGTATATTGTTAAATCTGAGCACATAATCTCACATTAGTCTGAGAAACAAGGATGTGCTTCTGTGTGTGTTCTTGCTGTGCAACAGTGTTCAGCGCAGACGGCAGTCTCTGAAAGCGAGCGGATCTTCAGTGAAGTGCTGTGCTCCGTTCAGAAAACAAGCGTCCGTGTGAAAGAACTGATCACAGAGCGACGGAGAGATGAACTCAGTCGTATTGAAGGACTTCAGGAGAAAGTCCAGCAGAAGATCTCTGACCTCAGGATGAAGGTGTCTGAGCTCGATCAGTTCTTGACCACTGAAGACCACATTCACTTCCTGCAGGTACAGCATCACACACACTTACCTTCAGAGTAACAAAAAAAAACTCATTTGCAGATCAAGAGAGGAAGCTATTAAAACGATAATTTCTTCAGTTTATAAAAGAACAACACTTGCTCCTTGGTTCATGAGAAAACTGCCTGATCATGTTTACGTTTCATTCTAGTGCCGTCAAACGATTAATCACATTCAAAATAAAAGTTTTTGTTTACATAATATATGTGTGCATACTGTGTATATTTATTATGCATATATAAATACACAAACATGCATGTATTTGTGAAAATATTAACATGTATTTACATGCATGTATGTATATTCATATAATTTAATATATTTAATATATAAACATAACATTTTTCTTAAACATACCTGTGTGTGTGTGTATTTATATACACATAATAAATATACACAGTACACACTCATATATTATGTAAAAAAATATATATTTTGAATGTGATTAATTGCGATTAATCGTTTGACAGCACTAGATTTCAATGTATTTTTGAATTTAGGATATATAAGTTTCCAATCAATGTGGAAGATTTTAGTTTGGAATGTAATTTCTGTGTTATTTGTAATCTGTAGAATTACCCATCTGACTGTGAAGAATCCATGTCTGAAGAATCTGAAGAACTTTCCAACATTTCTGAAAACCCAAAAGCCTTTTTTCACGATGTGGAGCTGCTGCTTTCTAAAATGCAAGAGCGTTTGATGCACATCACCAAAGAGACCGAGATCAAGATCAAATCTGGAGAAGGTGAGAAGATTTTCCATTCCTGTGTCTCATCTAGATTAGAGTTAGATTATTTTAGTATCAATGAGGTACTATTTTATTTTATTTTTATTTTTTTCTATTTTTCATTTTAAGTAAAAAATGTGGTCCCATTTCATATCACGTGTCCCTAATACCTGTGTATTACATAGTAACTAGAGATGTATGTAGTATGTAACCACAGTGTAAGTACATATTGATACATGGTATCTACAGCTGTAATACTTGTGTAACTACACATGTAACAACACTCAGAATGGTATGTGTAAGTACAAATGTGTAACAGGACACTGGTAACAACACTTTTTTCACTTAACTAAGTACTCGTGTAACAGGAATTATATAACTACATTTTGTAACAACAGTATAAATAAGAGTGATTGGAACAATTCGATCCAGGGGGTGGAGATGGGTAGGTTTAGGGATATGTAACGTGAGAGGAGTTGGATCTGGAGTGGACACCACTGTAATACCAGTGTACTTACATGATAACTACTCAGGTACTGTCCACTTAATATAAAGTGTAACATTCCGGACACCAACCACAATTTATATGTAAAGCCTAACTTACTGGCCGCTGCTGTGTAACATCAGAGTAATTACATGGTGAATCCATAGGAATTGTTTACTTAATATAAAGTGTAACACTTTCTTTACCAAAAAGTGCTATTAGTCCTGTTACATATTTGTACTTACACATACCATTCTGAGGGTTGTTACATGTGTGTAGTTACACAAATATTACAGCTGTAGATACCATGTACTAATGTGTGCTTACACTGTGGTTACATACTACATACACATCTAGTTACTATGTAAGTACACAGGTATTAGGGACACAATATAAAGACACCAAAAATTTTAACTAATTTTTTTTTTCAAATGTGTGTATAAAAATATGTATTCATTTTATTTCAGCTTTAGTTATTTTAATACATGAACTAAATGAGAAAGGTTACCTTAGCAACTAACTAAAATACTTATATATATATATTACTTTAGAAAACAATCCAGGATTTTTCTCCATATAGGAGATTGAAGGTTAAAATGCAGTTTCAAAGAGCTCTACACGATCCCAGATGAGGAATAAGGGTCTTATCTAGTGAAACGATCACTCATTTTCTTAAAAATAATTAATACTTCTATACTTTTTATCCTCAAATGCTCGTCTTGCGCTAGCTCTGCTTGCATTATGTAATCGCGTTGGAAATGTCGCGCGCGGCTAGTTCTTCGTCTGTATACTTCGGTTCAAAAAGGTAGGGTGAAAAACTCCATCTCATTTTTTCCTGCAACTTCAAAATCGTCTGACATCGTTGTTTTACCTTTTTTGTAAAGGGCTTTTGACTTTTTTTGATTTGTAAACACTGGGTCAGTGCTTCCGCCTGACCTTTTCAACGTGATTACATCCAATGAGTGAGGTCAAGCTAGAGCACGACAAGCATTTGAGGTTAAAAACTATATAAATTAATAATTTGTAAGAAAATGAGTGATCGTTTGCTAGATAAGACCCTTATTCCTCAGCTGGGATCGTGTAGAGCTCTTTGAAGCTGCACTTTAACCTTCAGTCCATTGATCCCCATTGAAGTCCACTATATGGAGAAAAATCCTGGAATGTTGTCCTCAAAAAACTTAATTTCTTTGTGACTGAAGAAAGAAAGACATGAATATCTTGAATGACATGGGGTTGAGTAGATTATCAGGAACTTTTTATTCTGGAAGTGAACTAATCATTTAATATCAACATAACATCAAATTTGACCTTATTTACTTTCTTAATACATGTTGCTGGTGGTATTTATTCATTAAATGTTTTGTCATTATAATCTTTCTTCAAATAACGTGTTCCATCTCTGAAATGACTTTTCAGCAAACGTCCAGATAAAGTCCTCTCAAGATTCTGCTCAGCCAGGCCAGAAGGATGTTTTCCGTTTTGGGGAATCAGTGGCAGATTTTACCTTCAGTTATCAGCACGTTCCCCTTAAATCCACATCTTTGGAGGCTTCTGGCTCAGATCATGATGAAGAAACAGGTAAACATGAAGACGAAGCAGAGCCACAGTCACAGAGCCAAACTATACCGCTATGACCGAGAATCACAGCAGTGGAAGGAAAGAGGCATAAGTGAGCTTAAAATACTTCAGAACGATGAAATCAGATGTGCAAGACTCGTGATGAGGAGAGAGCGTGTCCTGAAATTATGTGCAAACCACTGGATTAATTCAATTCAATTAAATTCAAGTTTATTTGTATAGTGCTTTTTACGATACAAATCGTTGCAAAGCAGCTCTACAGGAATTTAAGTTTCCACAATATATTTATATATTGCAGAACCTTAATGTATTTAACTTATGGCACAATTTGGTAATTCTGTATGTTGTCTGAGCGTTGGCATCCTCTGAGGTCCTCTGAGGGGTTGGCATCATCTTTTCTCAGGTGTTCGGTCATCTCAGATCATTTAAGGGTTGGATCCAGACTGAAGCTTCTGTCATTCCTAGTTACCACGGGATGTTAATCAACAGAGAAACAAATAGAGACATAATTAGCGTAGCTGCTGTTCCATCTAAGCAAAAATTATTTGTTCAACCCAAGCTAAAGAATAATAATAATGTACATTTGATCAGATATAACTGCAGTACAAGATTATAAGATGCATTATGTGAATGCTTGGCTAAAGAGATGTGTCTTTAATCTAGATTTAAACAGAGAGAGTGTGTCTGAACCCCGAACGTTATCAGGAAGGCTATTCCAGAGTTTGGGAGCCAAATGTGAAAAAGCTCTACCTCCTTTAGTGGACTTTGCTATCCTAGGTACTACCAAAAGTCCAGAGTTTTGTGACCTTAGAGAGCGGGTTGGATTGTAGCGTGGTAGAAGACAGGTTAGGTACGCAGGTGCTAAACCATTTAGGGCCTTATAGGCAAGTAATAATATTTTGTAAATGATACGGAACTGAATAGGTAGCCAGTGCAGAGACTGTAAAATTGGGGTAATATGATCATATTTTCTTGATCTGGTAAGAACTCTAGCCGCTGCATTTTGGACTATCTGTAGCTTGTTTATTGAAGATGCAGGACAACCAGCTAGCAGTGCATTATTTAGCAGTGCAATAGTCCAGTCTAGAGGTCATGAATGCATGAACTAGCTTTTCTGCATCAGAAACAGGTCGCATGTTTTGAAGCTTGGCAATGTTTCTAAGATGGAAGAATGCTGTTTTTGTAACATGGGAAATATGATTTTCAATGGACTGTTTGCTGTCTAATATAACACCCAGATTGTTTACTTTAGAGGATGTGACAGTACATCCATCTAGTTGCAAATTGTAATTATTATTGGTCATCCAATCTTTTACATTTTTTACACAATCTATTAGCTTAGATAGTTTAGAAGTTTCATCTGGTTTTGTTGAGATATATAGTTGAGTATCATCAGCATAACAATGAAAACTAATCCTGTATTTTCTAATAATATTACCAAGAGGCAACATGTATATTGAAAATAGCAGAGGACCTAGGACAGATCCTTGTGGTACTCCATACTTTACTGGTGATAATTGAGATGACTCCCCATTTAAATGAACAAAGTGGTAGCGATCGGACAGGTAGGATCTAAACCATCTTAAAGCCTGCCCTTGAATACCAGTATAGTTTTGTAATCGATCTATGAATGTGTCATGGTCTATAGTGTTGAACCCAGCACTAAGATCAAGTAATACTAGCAATGAGATGCAGCCTTGATCTGAAGCAAGAAGCAAGTCATTTGTAATTTTAACAAGTGCAGTTTCTGTGCTATGGTGAGGCCTGAAACCTGACTGAAATTCTTCATAGAGATATTTTTTTTGCAAGAAGGAGCACAATTGAGCAGACACAACTTTTTCTAAAATTTTAGACATAAACGGAAGATTTGAAATGGGTCTGTAATTTGCCAGTTCATTTGAATCTAGTTGTGGTTTCTTAGTAAGAGGCTTAATAACCGCCAGCTTGAATGGTTTTGGGACGTGACCTAAAGATAACGATGAGTTAATAATATTGAGAAGCGGTTCTTCTGCTACAGGTAACAACTCTTTCAGTAGTTTAGTAGGTACAGGATCTAATAAACATGTTGTTGGTTTAGATGCACTGATAAGTTTATTTAGCTCTTCCTGTCCTATAGTTGTAAAGCACTGCAGTTTTTCTTTGGGTGCGATGAATGAAGCTGAAATACTAGACGCAGTAGAATCTACATTTGATATTGTATTTCTGATTTTATCTATTTTATCAGTAAAGAAATTCATAAAGTCATTACTATTAAACTGTGGGGGAATATTTAGATCGGGTGGTGTCTGTTTATTAGTTAGTCTAGCCACTGTGCTAAATAAGAACCTTGGATTGTTTTGGTTATTATCTATGAGTTTGCGGATATGCTCTGCCCGGGCAGCTTTTAGCTTTTAGCTGGAGGGTCTTGCGGTCAGCAGCACTGCAGTTCCCGTACCAGACAGTGATGCAGCTGGTCAGCACACTCTCAATGGTGCCTCTGTAGAATGTGGTGAGGATGGGTGGAGGGAGACTTGCTCTTTTCAGCCGGCGGAGAAAGTGTAGGCGCTGTTGTGCCTTTTTGGAGAGTGACATGGTGTTGGTGGTCCAGGTGAGATCCTCTGTGATGTGCACCCCCAGGAATTTAGTGCTGCTGACTCTCTCCACAGTCGAGCTGTCGATGGTCAGTGGGGGGTGGTCAACGGAGTTTCTTCTGAAGTCCACCACAACCTCCTTTGTCTTCTCCACATTGAGGGACAGATTGTTTGTGCCACACCATTCAGCCAGCTGTGCCACTTCCTCTCTGTAATGCGTTTCATCATTGTTGCTGATGAGACCTACCACTGTTGTGTCATCAGCAAACTTGATGATGTGGTTGGAGCTGAACTTGGCAGTGCAGTCGTGGGTCAGCAGTGTGAAGAGCAGCGGGCTGAGCACACAGCCTTGTGGGGCACCTGTGCTCAGTGTGGTAGTGCTCGAGGTGTTGTTGCCGACACGGACTGACTGAGGTCTTCCAGTTAGAAAGTCCAGGATCCAGTTACAAAGGGAATTGTTAAGGCCCAGCAGGTTTAGTTTATTTATGAGCTGTTGTGGGATTATTGTGTTGAATGCCGAGCTGAAGTCAATGAACAGCATTCTAACATAGGAGTCTTTATTTTCTAGGTGGGTAAGAGCCAGGTGGAGGGTGGAGGAAATTGCATTGTCCGTAGAGCGGTTTGGACGGTATGCAAACTGGAGCGGGTCAAGTGTGTTGGGGAGGCTGGTTTTGATGTTAAAACGTGGTTTTGATCACGGGTATCTGCGCAGAAACATCGAGAACATGAGCACCAGGGAAACAGTGAGCGTCTGAACAGTGAGCGTCTGAATTCCACACAAAATGAATACATGCTTTCATTTCTAAATGACTGTTCATTACAGTCTTTTTTATGAATTTATATGGCTATTAACATGTTAACATGCATTTATTTTTATGTACAGAATAAGTAATAAATCTTAATCTAATTTTGACAAACTATGCATAGTTAGAAAGGTCATAGTCTTGAGATAAAATTTTTGACCTCTGTTTTGTGCATGCAAAATTAAAATTCAAATATGTAGAAGCTTGTTTCTGCCAGAATTGCAAGATATAAAAACACTGAATTGCAAGATGTGAGCGCTGAATTGAGATTTGAGCGCTGAATTACGAGATGTAAACACTGAATTGCATGATTTGAGCGTTGATTTGTAAGATTTGAGTACTGAATTGTGAGATTTGAGCACTGAATTGTGAGATATGAATGCTATATTGCGAGATGAGTGCTGAATTGTGAGATTTGTGCACTTAATTGCAAGATATAAATGCTGAATTGCGGGATTTAAACGCTGAATTGTGAGATATGAGCACTGAATTGCGAGATTTGAGAACTGAATTGTGAGATTTGAGAACTGAATTGCGAGATTTGAGAACTGAATTGCGAGATTTGAGAACTGAATTGCGAGATTTGAGAACTGAATTGCAAGATTTAAACGCTAAATTGCGAGATTTGAGCACTGAATTGCGAGATTTGAGAACTGAATTGTGAGATTTGAGAACTGAATTGTGAGATTTAAATGCTGAATTGCGAGATTTGAGAACTGAATTGCGAGATTTGAGAACTGAATTGCGAGATTTGAGAACTGAATTGCGAGATTTGAGAACTGAATTGCAAGATTTAAACACTAAATTGCGAGATTTGCGCACTGAATTGCGAGATTTGAGAACTGAATTGTGAGATTTGAGAACTGAATTGTGAGATTTAAATGCTGAATTGCGAGATTTGAGAACTGAATTGTGAGATTTAAATGCTGAATTGCGAGATTTGAGCACTGAATTGCAAGATATAAATGCTGAATTGCATGATATGAGGACTGAATTTTGAGATATGAGCACTGAATTGCAAGATATGAGCACTGAATGGACTGCAAGTTCAGTCCTTTTATCAATAAAACATAATGGTTATTCTCTGATGTTTTTAATGAATTGTAATGTGTTTGTTGTTTCAATCAGAAGAGAAGAGCACTCTGGAGCGGAGTGATGCTGATGTTAAGATCGTGTTTGAGCGAAAGCCCACAGCAGAACAAGCCAAACTAGCAGCCAGACTGATGCTTCCTCACACGTTCTTCTGTTACAGAAACACGCCGGGATACGCAAGCGATGAGGATGATGATGGTAAGAAATATGAAGGGTCTATTTAGTTGATCAAACCTTCAAAAATACTTCTGTTTATGTCATTTGTCAGGTTGCATGAAACCAGTCAGTTTAGATGTTACCATGTAAAGCACATTATTTAGATTACTTGGGAAAAAAAACATTAGTAAATACTGTCTGGGGAAGTTAAACATTAACTAGCTGCAGCATCATGCAATTAAGTTTGCACATGGAAACACACTGTCTTCTGGTTTCTTGGCTCTTTATGCACCGCAGCTCAAAGCATGATAGCTCTGCAGAGCCGTGTTTACCTCTATGCTGTGTTTCTCTCATTTAGATGAAGACTTTGAAGCGGCTGTCAGATCTCTGAAAGGAAAGCTGTATCCTGATGCGGTCGATGGTCATGGTAGGTTGTTCTGATTGCACTGAGATTAATTTATTGTTTGATTTTACTGAGATTGGTTTAAAGACAGTGAGAGAAATACCATGATCCAGCTTGCCTTAACACTGCTAATAATGCTGTTATGGTTATCTTTATCTTTATGTTTATTTTTATAGATGCTGGAGCTGCAACAGAGACACAAAATCACAAAGAGGATGAAGTTAACATTGTAGATATCCAGTCACTTTCTTTTGTATTTGCCTGTGTAAAAGTGCACCTAAAATTCCTTGAAATTTCACCTATTTTCACCCCCCCCCCATAAAAAAATAATTCATGCTGTAAAACAATCATACTGTAAATATGCATAAACTATAAAATATTCATTTTCTGTTATGTACTGTCAGATGTATTATGTACTTAAGTATTTTAACATTTAGTTTTTTATATTTTCAATGTATTATTAATTTTAATTATTAATCATAATTATTTATTTTAATGAAATGTTTTATTTAGTTATTTATTATTTATTTAGAATTTTATTTTAATAACATTTTTTTTGCAAATATATAAATGTATTATCTTTCATTATTATCTTCAAATCAGATTAGATTGATTTTAATCATTTTGTTTATTTTAATTAAATTCATTCATTTAGTTCATTCATTTGATCTTATTTTTTTAGTATTATTTATTCTTACATTTTTTAGACTGTTTTTCTCGAAACTTTTCCACAGATCCCCTATCACTCTTTGAACTAACCTTGAAACTCTGTCCAACCAGCATTTAGTTTTTCTTAATGTTTCCTTTAATATTTTCATCATGTCATTGCTTCTGTCAAGGCTGAACTTCCATCAGTTGAGGAGAATGAAGAGGAGATTTTGTTCAATGAATGGACCAAACTTTTCCACTGGGACTGTAATATTAACAAGTGGAAATCCTGTGGTGCAGGAGACATTAAGATGCTTTTCCATCCCGTGAAGAAGCGCTACCGTGTGTTTATGTGTCAAGAGAGGGATAAAAAGGTGCTTGTCAACCACTTCATTACCAGAACCACTCATCCTAAACCTGTGAGCAGCAATGCAAACGCACTGAGCTGGACGGCTGAAGACTACTCAGGTAGAAACCGCAAAACCTCCACAGATCTTTGCTAGTTTGCTAGTTAATTTACTCATATTGTGCTCATATTTCCCACAGATGGAGATGCTGTAGTTCAGCAGTTTGCTGCCAAGTTTAAGACTCTGGATCTGGCAGATTCCTTCACAAAAACCATGACAGACTGTCAGTGTCGCATATCAGAGTTCATGCAGCGATCGGAAAAGTAAAGCTGTTCCTGTCTGATAACTGTTTCAGAGGTCACGCCGACAGCAAAACCTTAATATTAATGTTAGAACAGTTATATCACTGTGCAGGACAGAATAAGATTAAAATATAGTTATTGAGAGAAGCTTGAAGATAAGAGCTTTGACATGCTAAAGTCAGAAAAACTTATTTTTCTTTAAACACAACTATCTGCAAAAAACCCTCTTAGAAATCCTTTGCACAGAGACAAAGATTGTTTATTTTTGTATTTTTTGTTATTTTCTTTATGTATAAAGCTTTTCAGTAGAATATGTAAAAAAAAGGTGATGTAATCTTTGAATAAATATTTTTATAAACAGGTTTTTTTTGTATTTCATATATATATAAACTGCAAATTTAGCTATTTCAGAAAACATTCAAAGTCAGTAGTCAGTTTTTATGGCCTGTCAAATGAACTAAAATGTTTGAAGGTAAGGAGGAACTAATGTTTGATTGTATTCCTCAGTCCTGTCTTGCAGGTTTTCATCAGTGACTTTGGTATGAAGGAATACTTGTGGTTGATGTTTTTATTACTGAATTCCAAAAATGTTAAACATTTCAGTGGAGACATTTAACAAACACCGTAAATCCAAATAAGGGGATGCCAACTACATTTATATTCAAATATGTCTTTGTAATGTTATTTGTACTTAATGAACGTTCTAAGAAACTTTTTGTAACCTTTAAA
This sequence comes from Barbus barbus, assembly GCF_936440315.1. NCBI lineage: Eukaryota > Metazoa > Chordata > Actinopteri > Cypriniformes > Cyprinidae > Barbus > Barbus barbus. The sequence continues at coordinate 33,040,690 of NC_136738.1, read as the reverse complement.
TGGCGTTATAATCATGACAAGAAAACTGGACATTTTAATGTTCTTTAACATTCTTAGAATATTAAAACTAAACGTTAAATAACTATGTATTGGGTATATTTAGTAGAATGTTGTAAGAAACGTTTTTGTAACCTATATAAATAGCCTAATGTTGTAATGTTATGTTTTAGTTTCATCTGTATGCAATATTTTTGGAAGCATTTTCTTGAAATAACATGCATAACCAAACGCTTTCGTACCAGAACTTCATTTTGCGTTGGATATTCATCAAATATTCGCAAAATAAATTTGTTTCCAAACCGTATTATAGAGATGGACAGTCCACATAGAGAGTGGTGCATAAAAATGAAAGAAAAGCAGAGTTACAAAACAAGCCACTCCTGTAGCAGAGTCACTCTATGGAGTCAAAACAATGCCAGAAACTGAAATGCAAACCTGTAGTGCAAAGGGAAAAAACGGTATTGCAAACAAAAATAATAATAAAAAATGGTATTGCCAGCTCACACTTGTCTGAAACGCAAAATAAAAGCAGCGTTGCAAATAAATTAGTAGCTGTGGCCATGGAAAATATGTGTGGCAAAATCATTGCTTTTGCTCTGTTTCATTTATATTTTGCAGTTCTTTATTTTTGTTCGCCAAAATTCTTTTTTTCTTGCAATACTTCATTTTCCTTTGCAAAAGCACTTTTTTTCTCTCTCAATAACTTAATTTTCGTTTGCAATTTTAATTTTTTTGCTATACCTCAATTATTTTGCACGTGTATTTTGGCACTGTTTTGACTCCAGAGTCACTGTTTCCAAACAAACGAAACTTGTCAACGTGTCAAAGTTTGGTGTGCCGCTGTTCTGTCACAGCAGGAAGACTTCGACAGAACTCAGGTGTTCCAACACAATATGGCTGACGATCACGACGATCTCAGGTGCTGCGTCTGTCTGGATTTCTTTAAAAATCCAGCGATTATTCCCTGTGGGCACATTTTCTGTAAGGACTGCATTACAGGTTTGTGGCATAAAGATGTGCGCAGATGCCCTCAGTGCAAACGAACCTTTTCCAACACACCAGTTATCACTGACTGGCTGCAGATGAAGGAGCTTTCTGAGAAACTGATGAAGATGAGACCAAAGGAGGAGGATGATGAAGATGCTGAAGCACATGAAGTCAGCTGTGATTCCTGCACCTCCAGAAGAACCAAAGCCGTCCAATCCTGCCTCACCTGTGTCTCCTCATTCTGCAGAAATCACCTGGAGAAGCACAATGATCTCCACGGATGGAAGAAACACCTGCTGACCGAAGCCACGGATCTTCAGAGCAAAACCTGCTCTCTCCATGAGAAACTGATGGATGTCTTCTGTCGCACTGATCAGAAGTGTGTCTGTGTTCTGTGTGCCATAAATGAACACAAGAACCACGAGAGCGTGTCAGCATCCGAGGAAAGAGCAGACAGACAGGTAGATCCTCATTGATTGAAGACAATCCAAGCGGATCAGTAGCACGCGTTCATGTCTCGGGTTGGTGTACTGTTATAATACCCAGATATTTACTTTGAGGTGCATATGACACGCAGTGGGTAGAATTAGGCTTGGGGTAGATGTGTATCATATGCACGATAAAGTCTATTTTTGCGAGTCAATACCACGATTTACTGTTTTTATTTTCACGAGACCGGACTGCACAATCTACCCAGCTAAAAAAATGTTAAGAACGTCACCAACACGTTTTTTTCTTGATTATGCGAACTTTAGAAAAACATTAAGTGACTGTTCAGTTTCATAAATTTGCAAACATTATGGGAACGTTACTGTTCTCTGAACATTCTGAAATATTAGTAACTTTTAAAGAACATGAGATGAAAGCCGAACTTAAATATTTAAGAAAAATGTTCCATGAACAATTTATAAATAATATTTTTGTGCTAACGTTTTGTTAACATAAAGATCAGATAGCATCAAATGTACTGTAAACAATATAGCAACTTTTGAAAAATATTAGATGAACATCTAAAGAAGATGTTGACGTTGCCTGAACAATGTTTAAATAATGTTTTTGTGCTCAAGGTTTGAGAACATTATTAAAGACTGGGTAACTTATTAACTTTACTAGAACAATTTGAACTTTGAGAGAACATTTGCAGAATGTTAAACGGATAGTTCACCCAAAACTGAAAATTTTGTCATGCATGTATTACAAGTTGTATTTGCTATTTTCTGTGTCCAGGTGAAGTTAATGCAAACACGTGAGAAGTTTCTGCAGAACATTCAAGACAGAGAGAAGGATTTCAAAGAGCTGAAGCAGGCAGAAGAGTCTGTCACAGTGAGTATTGATTGCATGGATCATCTCCTCAGGAGACATTTATTCCAGCAGAAACATCTGAGAAGCCTTTATTAGTCTATGAGAAGCAAGGATGTGTTGATGGAGGAGTGTGTTTCTGTGGAACAGTGTTCAGCGCAGACGGCAGTCTCTGAAAGCGAGCGGATCTTCAGTGAAGTGCTGTGCTCCGTTCAGAAAACAAGCGTCCGTGTGAAAGAACTGATCACAGAGCGACAGAGAGATGAACTCAGTCGTATTGAAGGACTTCAGGAGAAAGTCCAGCAGAAGATCTCTGACCTCAGGATGAAGGTGTCTGAGCTCGATCAGTTCTTGACCACTGAAGACCACATTCACTTCCTGCAGGTACAGCATCACCTGATGATGATAACAGACTTGATCCAAACTCTTAACTTTTTTAAATCAGTTTATTAGTTTTGAAGAACAATCTATTGATGAGGAAACCACTTAATTATGTTTCGGCATTTAGGCTTTTGATATAATATTTATTTTCTTCATTGTACATTATTTTTATTCTGTGTGTAGAATTACCCAGAGTTCACGTCTGAAGAATTTGAAGCTCTTTCCAACATTTCTGAAAACCCAAAAGCCTTTTTTCACGATGTGGAGCTGCTGCTTTCTAAAATGCAAGAGCGTTTGCTGGATGTCACCAAAGAGACCGAGATCAAGATCAAATCTGGAGAAGGTGAGAAGACTTTAATAAGCGTTCTATTCCCATATCTCATCTGCATAAGACTAGGTACTTAATATACTGTATACTTTATA